>NW_010123963.1:0-2327 GCF_000699245.1 Pterocles gutturalis
GGAGCAGGCAGCTCCTGCACGGACTGGGAGCCCCTTTCCCCATCGGGCTCGGGAACCATGAGCAGCGCCGTGGTCCTCGCCCACCTCCCAGACCCCAGCAGCAGCTTCAGGGAAGACGCCCCTCGACCCCCTGTCCCAGGGGAGGAAGGAGAGGCGCCATGCCCGCAACCCCTCAGCTCGTTTCTCCCCAAAAGCCAAAGCTTCAAGGCCATGCCGGTGCCTCCTGCCCCGCGGAGGAATGAGAACGGACTCGGGGAGCCGGAAGGCAGCGCATCCCCAGACTCCCCTCTGGCCAGATGGACCAAATCTTTGCATTCCTTGTTGGGAGATCAAGATGGTGCCTATCTTTTTCGGACCTTTCTGGAAAGGGAAAAATGTGTGGATACCTTAGACTTCTGGTTTGCCTGCAATGGCTTCAGGCAGATGGACCTTAAGGATACCAAAACTTTAAGAGTAGCCAAAGCTATATACAAGAGGTACATCGAGAACAACAGCATCGTCTCCAAGCAGCTCAAGCCTGCTACCAAGACCTACATAAGGGATAGCATCAAGAAGCAGCAGATAGATTCTATCATGTTTGATCAGGCACAGACTGAGATTCAGACTGTGATGGAGGAAAATGCTTACCAGATGTTTTTAACTTCTGATATATACCTCGAATATGTAAGGAGTGGAGGAGAGAATCCTGCTTACATCAACAGCAACGGACTGGGGAGCTTAAAAGTTGTCTGTGGCTATCTCCCGACCTTGAATGAAGAAGAGGAATGGAGCTGTGCAGACTTTAAAAACAAAATCTTGCCTTCGGTAGTTGGACTATCCAGCAAGACGTTGAGGGTTACGGCGAATGTCAGAGCTACGGAAACGATGGAGAACGGATACAGGTAGGAGAACCCCTGGAAATGGCGCTTTGTTTTAACTTTAAGGACTTTGAGAGTGCGTTTCGGAAGGCTGGTGGGGTGGTGTGCTGGGGAGCTGGCAGGGAGGCGAGGGGAGGCTGGGCTTCCCGTGGGGCTGGGAGTGCGGGTGCTGCCCCGCACCTCCAAACACTGGAATTTGGGGGGTGTTGGCTGAGTTTGGGGTTTTTTTCCGCCCCCTCTGTACAGAGGGAAACAGATACTGTGCTCTTAAGCCCTGTTTGCTCTTTCAGTTCTCTTATAGATCAAAAACTTCATAGCAACTGTGTCCTCCGGACATACGCTAATTATTGGTTCAGCTTTCAAACCTGTTACGAGCAGTAGTAGAGTGGATCATAGAGACGCATGAATAATGTAACCTACTAGTTCCCCAGCTCCACCATCAACTGGTGTTTAACTACGTTGGTTATGTGGGAAGCAATTGTGCGGTCGTGGAGGAGGAAATGTATGCACTCATTGCATCAAACTCTGCAACTTGCACAAAAATTTTTGCCTTTATTTTGACCATGTGTGTGATGTGCAGCCTCTCCCGTCGCGTGGGGTGTTGGTTATCGTGTCAAGGCCATTTGGGGTGGCTGTGAGCCCATGCATGCAGGAGGATACTCGAGTATTAAGGTAGTAGAGGTGTTCCAGGTAGAGTCATAGTAGATCTTTGGTGCTCTCCTGTAGCTCTTCGGTGCTCTCCTGTTGGCTGTGTGCTCAAAGTTAAACTCGTTAAAACATGGTTGTGTGTCGTGGCAGCTCCTGAGGACGCGGGGAGTGTTGTGTGGTGTTGGGGGGTCTTGGCGTGCCCTTGGCTCGGGGTGCATCAGTGTTGGCGAACCCTTCGCTGGTGTTGTTGGAAATGTTGATGGCACAGCAGCGCGAGGGGGAGGAAAGTAAGAGCCATCTCGGAGTGAAGGGGGGGATGGGAAAGAGAGGCTCTGATGAGCAAATGATGAGTTGTATAATCCTCTGAAAATGTATTCTTTCCTCTCCCCACCCTTGCCATAAATGTGGATTGTTGAATCAGGGCTGCGAGGAGAGGGCTCTGCTGGCAGATGCGCGCTCTCCTCCGCTGGCCCAGGAGCTCGGGGTTTGCTATGGTGAGTGCTTGACATCTCGTTTACAGGAATTTTGAGAGCGTGTCTGTGATTCATGGACATCAAAGGGCATCGGGCTTCTCCCGGAGAGCCTTTGCTGGAGCGCGTCCTCCTCTCCTGCCCTGCAGAGAGCTTCCAGCTGTGCCGGGCTTCCCGGTGCTGAGCCCCTGGTGCTGGGGGGGGGGTCCCTTTGCTTGCAAGGGTGCTGCTGGGCTGGAGGCCTCTTGGTCCTGTCCCTCTCGGGGAGGCCCTCCCTGCAGGAGGGGTGATGGAGGGGTGGTGGGCGTGGGTGCAGGCAGGAGGGATGCGTTTTGTCCCGGTGGCCTCTGGA
>NW_010123964.1:0-1603 GCF_000699245.1 Pterocles gutturalis
TGACCCTGGGGTCATCGATCCTGATAATGAGCCAGATTTGTTTCCCCCAGACCCCCATGATGTATGGGTAGGAATCAGAAGACAAGCTTTAAAAGAGGGGGACTTGGGGATGGCGCAAGCAATAGTGGCCCCTGTCATATATCAGGGGCGGGGAGGGGGTGCACAATGGGAACCATTATCTTTTCCGGTGGTTAAAGAGCTGCGTCGTTCTGTTGCGGAACATGGGTTGTCCTCTCCTTATTTTATGAATTTGTTAGCATCTGTTTTTGATACATATATTATGACTCCACATGATTTGAAATCCCTTACTAAACTTTTGTTAAAGTGGCCCCTGTCATATATCAGGGGCGGGGAGGGGGTGCACAATGGGAACCATTATCTTTTCCGGTGGTTAAAGAGCTGCGTCGTTCTGTTGCGGAACATGGGTTGTCCTCTCCTTATTTTATGAATTTGTTAGCATCTGTTTTTGATACATATATTATGACTCCACATGATTTGAAATCCCTTACTAAACTTTTGTTAACGCCCACACAATATGTGTTATGGGAAAATCTTTGGAGGGGAGGGCTTCAAGCACTCTTGGTAACGTATGCGGGTAATGCCAATCAAGCTGTTGCTGCTTTGACTTTAGATCACCTTACTGGCACGGGTCAGTTTGCTGACCCTGTTACGCAGACCCGCGTAATTCCGAGGCAGGCTCTGGAAGCCATTCGCGAAGAAGCGAAGAAGGCTTTCTCTAAAGTACCGGACTCGCAAAAGCCACAGAAAGCTTTTACTACTGTAGTACAGGAATCAAAGGAGCCCTACATGAGTTTTATAGATAGACTCAAACAGGCTCTGGAGAGGCAGATTGATAATGCAGAAGCCCGAGATATTATACTTTTGAAACTTGCGGTAGAAAATGCTAATGCAGATTGTAAGAAACTTTTGAAATCACTCCCTAATCCTAACCCATCTCTGGTAGACATGATTGAAGCATGTAATAGGCTTGGGACGGTAGAATATAAATACGAGACCATGGCTAACGCTTTTGCTGCCATGCAACCTCCGAGGGGAGGCCTGGGGAATTGCTTTGGATGCGGTAAGCCTGGTCACATAAAGAAAAATTGTCCTGCAGTAAATGCCGGACCTAAAAATTCGGTTCCAGGGATATGCCCAAGATGTCAGAAAGGTCGCCACTACTCAAATCAATGCCGTTCTAAGTACGATTTGCAGGGGCACCCAATTCAGGGAAACCGGCGCCGGAGCGCGGGGCCGCGGCGCGTGCAGACACAAATCCCGCAGCAGAATCCCACCCCTCAGCGAACAATTCCTCAGGTCTTTGCCCAGCAACAGCAGGAAGTGCCGGCTTGGACCTGGCAACCTCCCACACAGTAACTCTTTTGGACTCCTCGGTACATCTATTACCTACCGGCATCTGTAGCCTTCCCTTCCCGAATACACATGCATTAATAGTGGGAAGATCGTCAGTCACTTTAACTGGTCTTTTTGTTTTACCAGGAGTAATAGACTCGGACAGTAATACTGAAATTCAAATCATGGCTTGGACCCCATTCCCCCCTTGCACAGTTCCGAAAGGAAGCTGTGTTGCACAGCTACTTTT
>NW_010123965.1:0-32218 GCF_000699245.1 Pterocles gutturalis
TCTGTGATTCTGTGATTCTGTGAAGTTCTCATGACTAGATACCAAATTTCTGAGTTTTATTATTTAAAAAACTCCGTTAAAATATGAAGTCTTTCTTTATGGGTATTGAGAAAAATAGTTGCTTTTTGCAATTGGGGGTGACATACACTTAAATTATGACCATTGTATTTCTTTCATTGTTATGTTTTGTTTGCTCAGTTTGCTTACCCAGCACATGTTATTAAGACAAAACATACACATTTTTTTCCTCTTTGAAATGTTATTCATCCTTTCAGAGTGCTAACATCCTTTATGACCTTGGAAGCCACTCTTATTTCTACCTACTTTATCTTTAATTTTGCAGTATTTTCTACTGGCAATGGAGATAAAACACCTTTCTCTGGACACCACTTATCACTCCATGAATCTGTGTGGGTTTCCAGAAACCTATCACATAAGGCTGCTTGCATTTCATTGTTTTAGCACTGACTAGAATCAAGGGAAGTAATGGAATTACTGCATGAGATATTGCTGCCTGTTCTGCAAGTAAACATTTACATAGCCAACAATCTACCACATTTTGGTCACTACAAAACTCTGAATCAAATGGTAATGACTTTTAGGAGATGATGGTTGTATCAGTCTGAACGAAAATAGTGAGCAAAACCTTGATCATAGCCTGTCTTAAGAGAGAGAAGTACAAGACAAAACCATAGCCTGTCCAGACAGAAATTTAATGGTAACATTCTAAGAAGCCATCTTGGCCATAAGAGGAGCTGCCCTAAGTAAAAATACTGTCATCCTACTTCTGAAAGTATCAAATGAGCTTCTGTAAGCAGGAAGACAGATAGAATAGAAAAATGGCTAAACGCCAAGAGTACAACCAGGTGATTGTGAGCATTGGGAACATTAAATGAACACCAGGCAGTGAACAAATAGACAAATGACAGATGCAGAAATGTGCCTGGAAGGGCTTAATTGAACTGCCTTGAGAAAGGCATATCAGAAAGGCTTGGGAAAAAAATGAGGATTACGTCCTCTCACAATGTTACTTTTGTGTGTGTGTGTGTGTGCGTGTGAAATAATACTTCATTTCAGATCTTGCACATGGAGCTTGAATTTCAATCTAAATAGCATTTCTTTTAAGAGGTCATGTTATCTCCAATTAGACATCTAGGTATAATCCTTTCAGTTTCAAGAAAGATCACAACACTGCTGTCCCAAGGTTTATTGGTGTTTAACAGAACACGCTTGACATCTGTGTAGCTAATATTGTAATCAATCAGATGAGTTCTCTATTGACCAGTAGTTCCTAAGATGAAACACTCCATTTGCCTTTGAAGGATTTGGACTCATGAGATTCCTTAATCGCTCATCTCTCCTTGTTGAATTTCAGGTGAATTCAAAGATCATAATTGTTTGCATAGCTGGATAATTACGCTGCTTTGACTGTGTAATTGCTGTCTAATATATAACAAGACCACTCTGAAGCTTTTAGAGTGTGAGTATGGGGATAATCACATGGCTCAACCTTTCTAAAGGCCCTGTTAAGAGGAAGATGACCATCAGCTGGTTTGAACAGTAACCAGGTAATTACAAAAGGACTTCTGGAACAAAGGAGTCAGCCTGGAAAAGAAGCATAAAATAAGCAAAGAAATTGGAAACAGTGAGACCTCAGAGTGAAACCAGCAGCAGTAGTCAACCCTTGTGTTGACACTGCTGGCAGTCACCCTACAAGCATTGCAACCCCTGCCTAGGGCTGATGGTGCAGGCGCCCTGTGGAGCACTGGGAGCAGCCTGTATGCAGCTAGGACAGAGAGTGCAGGATGCAGTGAGCAGCAACCCACATCTCGGTGTGCCTGTGGGAACTGGTAGAGTGCTCCCTTGATGGTGAGCAGGTGGTAGGAAGCAGCAGGGGAACACACAGAGCTGGAAGCACCCACATCTCTCACAGGAGGGCTGTGCACTCAGGAAACATGCGGTATCCCCCAGAAAAGAGGGCATGCTGGTAGCCCAAATGTAACTGCATGAATATGTGTGGGATTAGAACAGATTTGGTTTAGATAAAGAAATATGTTTAGAAATTTGTAGCTGTATTAACATTTTGTAAGTGGCTAACTAACACTTTATCTATTAAATGTATAGTTCAGTGATTGATAGTTAATTATGCGGTGTTAATAAATCATTAAACCACTTTTTTCCTGATTTGGTTTAAACTATGTGAACTGAGCAGTTTTTTTCTGAGATAATGACAAGCTGTTACATTCTTAACCACAAAATGTGAACTTTACAGCGAACCGCTAGGTACTCTGTTACACATTTTGACAGATAAAGCAACACCTATTTCATGAGTTTATTTTTATATGTGCAATTTTTCACAAGTTTTCCTCAATAGACATTCAATATCCAAAAGAGAGATTTATGGTATTAAACCTGAAATCTAAGCCTGCACTCCCAAGGGCTATAGCCTAACTCCTAGCAAACCTCAATACAACTCTTCGCATTGAGAGAAAGAAACATTATTAGTCAAGCGAAGCATTATATAGAGATAGAGATATTGATACAAAAGCTAAGTAAATATAATCATTAAGAATTTTCAAACCCTAAAGGAAAAAATAAAGAAATCCAAGAGACTTAAATGCTTCTTCAGTTGTAAGCCCTCCAGCTACAACCAAAACAATAGATTCTCCTTTATGCACATTTCCTATTAAAATTTTAGTACCACAAGATTTTAAGGAACAATTGCAACTGGTGCCTCACTTCACTTCTTCATGACCCTATCCAGCCGCAGCTATTTTTGTTTTTAACCGCCCTTTTGAGACTGTAACAAACAGGAAAGATTACCACACCAGAATACTCAGTTCAGTCTTTCCAGATTCATGTCAGTTAGTAAAAGGTTAATTATAGTTTAATCTCCTTTCAGTAGAACTCATAACTCTTTTAAGGAATACATTATTAGTGTTAAGAGGTTACAGGTTTGCATCCAGCAGAAGACTGTAGAATTACAGAGCATCTGACAACCAATACAGATTTTATTACTGAATTTGCTGTGTATGTAACTTCGCATGAGAAACAAGAAATTGTGACATATAGGAGCCTGTTCAGGGCCTGGAAGAGATATGTTCTGATGATGACAGTCAGTGATTTTGAAATGGATCCTCCTGCTTCTGCCCTGAACTCTTTGACCCATCTTAGGCAATGATTCACTTCAGGTTTTTTTCAAATGAGCACAATAAAGTTTCCCTGCCTTACATGAAAGTTGAAGTAAGAAAGAGGGAGTTTTTAAATTTGTTCATAAAAAAGAAAGTTGTTATATGCAGTAAAAACAGGCCTGTTTGAAGCTTAATATGAGCTGGCAATATGCGCTTGCAGCCCAGAAAGCCAACCATATGCTGGGCTGCATCAAAAGGAAGCGTGACCAGCCGGACAAGGGAGGTGATTCTCCCCCTCTACTTCGCTTTTATGAGACCTTACCTGCAATACCATGTTTAGCTCTGGGGCCCAACATAAGAAGGATGTGAACCTGCTGAATCGAGTTCAGAGAAGGGCCACGAAGATGGTCAGAGGGCTGGAGCACCTCCCATATGAGGACAGGCTGAGAGAGTAGGGATTGTTCAGCCTGGAGAAGAGAAGGCTCTGAGGAGACTTAATAGCAGCCTTCCAGTACCTGAAGGGGGCTACGGGAGAGATGGGGAGGCACTCTTTAACAGGGAGTGTGGCGACAGGACGAGGGGTAACAGTTTGAAGCTGAAAGAGGGTAGATTTACATTTGATATTATGAAGAAATTTTTAACTGTGAGGGTGGTGAGGCACTGGAACAGGTTGCCCAGAGAAGCTGTGGATGCCCCATCCCTGGAGGGGTTCAAGGCCAGGCTGGATGAGGCTTTGAGCAACCTGGTCTAGTGGAGGGTGTCCCTGCCCATGGCAGGGGAGTTGGAACTCGATGATCTTTAAGATCCCTTCCAACCCAAACCATTCTATGATTCTATGATATTTCCTTAACAAAATACTTTTACAGATACAGATATTGATGTAATATCCTGCACTTGGATCACAACAACCCGCTGCAATGCTACAGGTTTGGGGAAGAGTGGCTGGAAAGCTCCCTGGCAGAAAAGGACCTGGGGGTCTTGGTCAACAGTGGGCCGAATATCAGCCAGCAGTGTGCCCAGGTGGCCAAGAAGGCCAATAGCATCCTGGCTTGTGCTAGAAATAGTGTGGCCAACAGGACTAGGGAAGTGATTGAGCCCCTGTACTCAGCACTGGTGAGGCTGCACCCCGAATACTGTGTTCAGTTTTGGGCCCTTCACTACAAGAAAGACATTGAGGTGCTGGACCATGTCCAAAGAAGAGCAACGAAGCTGGCTGAAGGGTCTGGAGCACAAGTCTTACAAGGAGCGACTGAGGGAACTGGGGTTGTTCGGCCTGGAGAAAAGGAGGCTGAGAGGAGACCTTATCATTCTCTCCAACTACCTGAAAGGAGTTTGTAGTGAGGTGGCTGTTGGTCTCTTTTCCCAAGTAACAAGCAACAGGAGGAGGTTGTTGCAGCAGAGGAAGTTTAGATTTGATATTAGGAGAAATTTCTTCACTGAAAGGGTTGTCAAGCATTGGGAACAGGCTGCCCAGGGAAGCGGCTGAGTCACCATCCCTGGAGGAATTTAAAAGATGTGTAGATACGGTGCTTAAGGACATGGTTTCGTGGTGGATTTGGCAGTGTTAGGTTAACAGTTGGACTTGGATGATCTTAAAGATCTTTTCCAATCTAAATGATTCTATGATTCTATAACACAACATAAAGTAAGTGTGGCATCTATATCTTCAATTTTACCATAGTACTACAGAAAAAAAGTGAAACATGTTGAAGGTAATCAGTATCTTGATATACATTAAGTCAATCACACCTTGCTGGAAAGACATCTAAACTTTAAAGCATGACTGAAGTCAGCAATTTCATTTGCTGAACAAAGCAGCTGTCAGGAAAAAAAAAAGGATTCAGGTGACATCTTTCTTCTATTATTCTGGAGTTGAAGATTCTTCAGGTAAAATTTGTGATATACCTCGCATTTGGTACTAATATAATTATAGAATATTAAAAATACATATAGATAGCTGATCTGTTTATAGGATTTCTTCTCCAAAGTGTGATATAAACGCAAAATCATGAAATTACATTGTTCATCAGATTCTGTTTTTAACAGCTTTAAACCAGCTCGTCCAAGTTATTCACTATGACATTTCCAACATCAAACTGTAACAAATGATAGCATGACTGAAAGTGCTCATGTAGGAAAAACATTTATGTTCCATAAAAGGAAGTTGTACTAGTGGAAGGTAAAGTGGGACAGGCAGACAGAACTGATTTGTTTAAAAAAATGAGAGATAATTGCCATAAATTCTGGTCTCCTTTGGAAGTCAGCAAAAAAAAAATAGCTGTGGTTTCTGGTTCATGAAACTAAATATTTCCTTATTCTCCAATTCAACAAAATGCTGAGTTTGTGAAACCACTTGTTTGTGCACATCCTTCCATGATTAAGCATGCGTTTAGGTCTTGTAAGAGTTAAGCTGCACAGAAATGAAACGGGTTTTGCTGTGTAAGAACAAATTTTACAGTAACATTGTATAAAAGACTCTGAAAAGAACTAATTCATTTGTTCATTTAACATCAAATTATATCTTATTTTTGTAAGAAAAACATGGTAATGGTTGATGATAAGTGAATTCTTCCTGAAAGTAAACCTGAAAGGGATTTAAGGTCTGCACACTCATTCTACAAAACAATATAAAAAGTCTCAGAATTTATTTTATAAACATAACCATAAGAGTAATACATTTTGCTACAGATGGGTTTTGAATTCATTATAGAAAACCTGGAGTTAATTGATTGTTTTGAAACAATCAAGTTCAAAAAGACAATTCACTGTCCTGAAGAGCTGATACTTATAACAAAGTCAGTTGCATCCTTTGGTGTTCTGTGTGCTTGCTTGCTTGATATATTTTGGTATTCCAAAGGTAATCTTGTTGTTTGCTGTCTTCAGTAAATAACAATATTCAAGTTATATATTAGATATTTACAGACTTATTTTGTTATTTTGAACAAAAACTTAAAAAACTAAAAAGTTAAAAAAACAGAAAGTTAAAAAACTTTAAAAAATATTGTCACCATCTCAGATTGTTATCCCTTTAAACTGATTCCTTTTTTTTTTCCTCCCTTTACATGTGCATACAAGCAGAATGTTGTCACAGAATGTCAGGAACAAATTCAGAATTTCTCTTAAATGTGCAGAATCTAACCTGTTTTCTGAAGCACTCTCATGGTTTCAAGACACTGGAAATCACCTACATTTCAATACACATCACATTTTGTATTTTTTGTTATTGAAATTACCCAAAGACTTGATTTTCCTCTCGGATAAAAAAATTGTATGACCATGTTTTTATAATTTGATAGAGTAACAATGGCTATTGAATCTTCTAACTGTCCACTAGGCAAATCTGATACTCTCTCCTACACAAATCTTAAAATACTTAGGAGAAAATGAAGATGCATAAACATGAAACATAAGCTACATCAAGGAGATTTTCAAAGGGCCAGGTGAGCTGTAATCCTTCTGCTCTGTCATTTGGCTAGAGGTTATCATACCATTAAAATAACAGACAACAAATATTTTTGATTATTGTTATTTCAACCTTGCAGACAGAGAAATACACAGTGATTCTTTCAGATGTGGTGTCAATAATGTGATAAAACTAATATTGTTTGAAGAAACTCTGTTAACCTCTGCCTTTAGCTGCCCTCGCTGACAGAACCTGATCCTCCAGTTGTACATGCCGTCACCCAGAAGAGATTATAACGACCACTCTTTCAGATAGTTTCCTACCAATATTTGTTACAATATTTGTCTTATTGTGTATTGTGTTCTCTGTTTATTTTGTCACTGTAGTGGAAGAATCATCACGAGTCAGTGTACTGAGAGAAATAAGTTATTTGTCAGAATTACAACAGTTCGATGGCTGGAGTGAGGACAGAAATAACTATGAGAACTGCAGGCATTGAAACAACAGAAATCACAGTTCTGTAGTGAACCAATTATAGTAAAGACTCCTGAGGTGTTACCTGAGCTTAAAAGAACACACTGAAGAAGTATTTAAAATATTCAGCACAAATATCCATTTCCTTAGGTACACAAAACGGTTTTCTAAATTTAATCTGATAGTTCAGATTCTGTATAGCAACAGTCATTTACTGGAACATATAGAGACATAAGACCAGCTTCTGCTCTCAAGTGTAAAAGGAGAAGGCTTTTTAAAAGACTAAATCCTGCTGTCAGAGAAAGCAATAGTGAGATACAAGACAGTTTATGGCAAAAAAAAAAGAAAAAAAATGGGAACTCTTATTTAAATCTTTCCAACCTGTCTGGAACTATGTCAAAACAAAATAATTGGGTGTTGGATTATGCAGGTGCATTTTACCACTGTCACAGAAGTGTATGGGACTTTTGCCCCACTTTATACACAACAAACAAATCACACTTTGTCAGCCTTACCATATATACTCCTCCAGAAATAGCCATTTACAGAAATATTGAGAGTGACCTCTTCTTTGTGTGGAGGTCCTGAATCACATAAACCAGATATTGCTGAAGTCTGAGAGCAATGTAATTTCATTCTACTCCCTACACTGTGAAATATAGAACCATTGGTGTCGTGAAATCGAAGAAGTATAAAAATGAAAGTCCTTACTGGTAGAAGCATGTGCAGTTTATATTAAATTAAGAAGGATGGAAACAGATCTGTGGCTTTTGAAGTACATGAAAAACTACAGCACCACCAAAGACACCAGCAGGTCAGGGGTGTAAATGGAAATAACTACTTTAGGGACAGGCTGTTCAGGACCCATATTGAAAACCTGTGTGTCGCATATTTTCACAAAATCAATTTATTTCCAGCAACTTGGGAGCTTTAGGGTTTATGAAATGTAGTTATAGCCCAACTGTCAGCAAAGAATAAGTTTTCTAAAAGTAGAAAAGCTATTGAAGGCTGTGCCCCTTCAAGAAAAACAAAGCAGAAACAAATAAAAAAATTCCAAGCTATTTCCTTCCATAGGAGTCTAATGGCTGTTTTGTGGTATTTACCTCCTGCAAGTAAACAGTTATATTTTTGTATGTAAATGAGTGCATGTATGTGCGTATAGGTAGTGTACAAAACACACAAATTTCTGTGGTCATACAGGGTAAAGTACTGATATGAATTAACAAAAGAGACTTCTTGCTAACAAGTGATGTTTTTTAGAGAACCTAAGGCATTTTATAACATTTTGCAGAAGCCTAGCTGTAGCTAACAAATTTTGGTATTTAAAACGTTTCAAATTTAATTTTTTCAAATTTAAATTTCTTTGAAAACAAATTACAATTAAAAATGTTTAAACAATAACTACTACCGAGAAGGATATGTTAAATATTATGCAGTTGAAATCACCTATAAATGAGGCAAACTATATTATGCAATGTAAATTTAAGTACAGACAAAACCCCTAAGAGTTGTGGGAGAAAATCTTGTTTTAGCCATTCTTTTTGGGAGTTTTAGTAAAAAAGGTTACAACAACAGTGTTGTGATGTCATTGGAAGGGTGAAAAGATATATACACGATTACAACAAAGTGGTCTCTTATTATTACTTAACACCTGCTATGATTCCAAAGACTGAATCAGGTAGGAAACATTTGCTATTCTTTTCATGGATTCTTTTTTACTAAACTGGCTAATCTCTCTGAGTAGCATTTTTAAAATCACATGCTAAAGTACGACATGAAGTTTGTACTCTGAGACAAAAGTCAATGCCTGAAGCACACAAATCATGAAAAACTTACGAGTATGCTCCCTCTTACTCTCCAAAACCCAGGTAGAATGCTGTCTGACACTTCACTGCATACATCTATTCTCTAACAGTGTATTTTTTTTATTTTTTTAAAGGGGAAGATCAAGGGATAGTCTTGCTGCAGCCTGGTAGCATGAAGGTCTATATAATTAGGACCTTCAGGAGGAAGAAGTTGCCAAACAGGTCTTTGCTTTTGATGGTCTCTTAAGGCTGTCTGCAGAAAATGGAAATAGCTTTTAGCTGCAACATTTGGGGCACAGTACAGGATGTGCATTAAAGGTCTTAAAAACAGCTTATAAAGCCCCCTTTATGCCTGCCCCTTGTCTGCCTTGCTCGCTTCCTCTTAACTGTTCAAAGCACTCAGCAGTTAAAGGCGGCAGTGGATAAGTGCAGACTTAAAGACTCAGAGGCTGTAGAAGTGTTCTCATTTACTGGCACAGACTGGGGTGGATTTACTTACTCTTGAATGGTGCTTCACATCAGGCAAATTGAGAATCTAATGATATTTCTCATTCCAAATATAATATATTCTGTATAGGCATTATATTTTTAAGGAAAACCGTTGCAAGAAACCTTGCTCTCTGCCTTTGGTGGTATAGCAGATACTCAGCTTCTGCGGTTGTCCAAAGCGGGACATGGCCAAGAAATGTCTTGAAGCAAAACTGCACTTCTGCAACTGCCAGGAAAGCGAACAACTCATCAGCTTCTGCACAGTATATTCTGATTCCTTTCTGAAACAGCCATCTCCAACACTTAATCTTACCTGAAGCACATAACATATGTATTTCTGTAGCTGCTCTGTTTGGGAAATACAAGTAATATCTAATTAATATTTATATGTATACAACTACGTGCACACACACACACACATACACACATACATGTAGATATCCACATATGCTAATACTTCTAAAGCCTTTTCTTTATTTGCATTCTTTGCAACATTGATCTGAGTATTAACTCGTAAAAGTGATTAATCTCATCTGTTATCAAAGTAATGTGAAGAGTAACCTCATCTGCAATTAATTCCAAGGAAATTGACAGTTCACAGCAGTTGCAGGACAAAACAGATCATTAAGCTTAAGTCAGAAATATTTTTCTCCCTGGAATAATATTTTCAGAGAGGTAAGAGTGTTTTCTACTTCTTGTACCTATTTGTTAAAATTTTGATCTTTACATAATCAGACCAGTTTTATTTGTTAAGATTCATTGTTTCTAGTGTTTCACTGAAGAAACAATTATAAAATGCAAATATTTATATACCACATTGATCTGCCATCTTCAACAAAATTTAAAAAAAATATTTTCTTAACTAGAGAAAAATAAGAACTATATTGACAGGGCAGCTAAAGGTGTGTTCTCATAAATATTATGAACCTATATATTTTTGTGTTTGCTTCACAATCACGTAAATACTGTTTCTTCCCATTCAAATGTCTTGAAAACATTTTCTCAATAAAAGAGATTCTATCTTGTTAAATTTATATTCTTATTAAAATTCTTGGAATACAACTTTCCCAACTACATTAATTTCTTTAAATATGAAAAAATAAGCTCTTGCAATCCAATATTCACATTAGATATAAGAAAATGGAATTCTGATAGCTTTTAAAGACCTGAAGATCAGTAAAATTCAAGACTCACTGCTGATCAGCTATGGGAAATACAGTTCGCTACACCAGGTGTGATCAGTTTTCAGAAGTGTTATGCTTTAGAGTGCAAAAGTAAGAAAGTGTTTTTGTTTAAAAAGATAAGAGAAAATAAGAGGAAAACATGAAAGCGTGGCATACAGTAACAGGAGACATAGTTTTTGCAAAAAGCCTTTAACAGTACAGATTTATTCAAATGCCAGTTAAAAGAATTAGAGCTGTAAGAAAGCTGAACTTCTAAATAATTACCCATTTGAAAGAAGATACTTGTACTTTTCTATTTTAAGACAAAGAAAATATAAAACTCAAGCCCCAAATCTCCATGCAATATTTGCTTTCTTTGTGATACTCCTATGGCTTTTCTCTTGCTTTCATTTCTCTTTGTATTTTTCATTTGCATCTTGGATTTCTGTGTATTATTATCAGGAGAAAGAAATCACACCATTATGATCCTATTGTTTAAAACAATAGCTAATAGTTCTTTTCTGGAAAACAGCAGTGCTAAGGTTCCTGGTGGTGAAATTTGCATTAGGTTTCTGGCTAGCAGATTTGCATGTTTCTTTATAGAGAGAAAGAAACTACAGCTCCCATAAGGCAGTGGAAAATAAAGTTTAGTATTGCAATTAAACATTAGAAAAAGACGTCTTGGTTCCATTCAAAGACTGAGTATGCTTAAATAGATTGGACTGACGCACAATAAAATATTTTTTCATTATATCCAAATAATCTTATCACATAGTTAAAAAAATGTAAACTGTTGTTTTTATTTTAAACCAGGAAGCAGAAAAATCAAACCAGTTCTACTCAGATAAGTTTTTAACATATAAACTATTAATTGCAGTGGAGTTTGAAATGTGCTGAAGAAAGCATTCAGAACTTATACAGCCTGACCAGCCAGGCTTTGAGGCATAACCAGAATCTGGAATACCATACGGAGTGTCCTTTAACCCTAGCAACCTTAAAGAGTAAACTAAGAATGTAAGTGATGACAGTACAAACCCAAGGTTTTTTATCCACCATTACTGAAAAGAGCAACCAAATTACATTTTCTAACTGATTGATGACATAGGGTATCTCAGGTCACAGAGATGACATAGTAACTGTCAAAAAAGTCAGAGGATATTAGACTATCCATAGCCCTATAAAGATAAAATCATTTATCTTTGATAAATTGCCTATCCCTTTTGTGAAGAGTTCATGGCCACAAACTAGTAGAAACATACTTAGAGGTTACTATTTCTTTTGAAATCAAGGTTGACCACATTAGTTATGTAATCCCTTCTTTTTTCTTTCTAATGTTGATGTATTTTCTTCAATGACTGCTGCTCACTTATTTCCATGGTTCCATAAACTCTGCATGGGTAAAGATGGTGGGAGTAGTGGTTTTCTTTAGTAATAGAGCAGTTGGTGTCATGATCTGACAGCACAATACTTGCCTAATGTGAGCATACTGCCATTTCTTTTGATTCCAAGGTAGTCTTACTAGCTGCAAACACCTTTCTAGGCATTAGAAATGCAAGAGCTTTTAATTGGCCAGCACCACTTTAATTCGTAACATATTCTGTTTCTTCCAAAGAAGTCAGACGGAATATAGTTTAGACATACAGACATTTAGACATATACCTGAGAACTACATTGACATTCTGGTAATATGTAAAGCTGATGGCTTTAATTCAGGCTTTAAAGAAAATAAATTTTCCACTGACATATGACACATGACACAGAGTATGTGTTTCACTGATGTGATCATAGAGTTGACCTAAAGACTAAGTGCATGTACTGGTTTTGGCTGGGATAGAGTTAATTTCCTTCACAGTAGCTAGTATGGGGTTATGTTTTTGGATTTGATAACACAGGGATGTTTTCGTTACTCCTGAGCAGTGCTTACACAGAGCCAAGACATTTTCTGCTTCTCACACCACCTCACCAGTGAGTAGGCTGGGGCTGCATAAGAAGGTGGGAGAGGACACAGCTGGGACAGATGACCTGAATTGACCAGAGGGGTATTCCATGCCATATAACATCATGCTCCACAGTAAAATCTGGGTGGCAGTCTCTCCAAAATAACTATTGCTTGCAGGGTGGCTGGGCATCAGTCTGCTTGTTGGACATGGTGAATGATTGCCTTTGTATCATTTGCTTTTTAATTTTTTTCCCCCCATCTTTCCATCACTCTTTGAACTGTTTTTGTCTTGACCCACGAGTTTTACTCACTTTTGCTCTTCTGATTCCTCTCAGGGTGAGGGGGGGGGGGAAGCATCTAGCTGGGTGCTTAGTTGTTGTCTGGGCTTAAGCCACCACAGAAACATAACCTTTCTAGTGACTTGTCATTTCGCATAACTTTCTAATAAAGGTTGTCTGTGTTTTAATATTAACACAATAAAATGGTCAAATTACATGTTAACATTATCACATTCCAGACAGTAATTAAAGCTTGAAATGGAAAACACCTTACACTAAAAACCTGGTATAAGCCGTTAATAAGAGCTATAGTAATATACTATAAGGACAAACAAATGACTGTGTTACAGGAACAAACACAGTAGACCTACAATTATCTGTTCCTTCTTCCTCCCTTTCAAAATTGTCTTTTTTTTCCCATTTTTTAAAAATTATATTTCCTTCACTTTTCCCATCCCTTTTGTTTCAGTGCCGTTTTCACTGATGCACCTGTGTATACACATACGAATTTGCATCATTGAAATAGAAGGCAGGAATGAAATGTCAATATTCTCTTTGTAACTGATGTTTTATTCCTCCCATGTATTTCAATGGGAAGACTAAATGTCAAATATCAGCAATTACACAATGAATACATGACATTTTATATATTTGGTGGCTAAACAAGAAAAAAATATCACTGAAGTTATATTTTAATTGAAAGTCTGACAAAAAAAAAATTAAACCCCTATACAAGCAAGAACATAATTAGCCTCAGTTCAAGGACTGTAAATTTTACTTTAAGTATTCCTGGTACAGACTTAAATACATTCATTGTGACATTTAAGAAAGAAAGGGTACCATGACTGAAGTGCAAGGAAGTGAGGCAGGAATTTTAACTTTTCCATATAGATTTTTAGTGCTGAAGGAACTTGATTGACAATACAGGCAGGTAAAATCCCTAGTATTATCTATGGACTTGATATGTATTGCTAATTCAGGTAATCTGCTACCTCATTTACAGCTACTGTGCCTAAATTTTGACCTCTGGAATAATTCATGGACGAATAAGGAAATTGAGTAACTTTGTCCCCCTGTTATATGGCTTTCATAATGAAACAGAAGAAAGCTCAATTTTTATGATGATCTTTTGTTGACAAATGCATTGTCAAGTAGGATGAAACATCTACATGGCTTTCTATCCCCCATAAACAGCCACTGACAGTAACTTAGTCACTCAGTATGAACATAAGACATAAACCTACACTTTCCAGAACAGAGATACTGTATCTATCATAAATGAAAATTTTAAGTAAAAAGATTGTGGGGAAATATGCATCTGTTCTAAACATGTTGAAAGGTTTACTGAAACTCTCATTCAGAGGTACAATGAAAAAGCAAAAGCCATTTTACTGTGTTATTTATTTTCTTAAATGGGGAAAACAGGAAAGGCTAACAAACAAACAGCTGAGAGAATGATAACTTTAACATATTCAAACCCAATTCTGATAGTTTAATACACAAAGTTTGCTTTAAAGAGCCACGTTACTCGGTGGAATGAACTGCTTAATTTTAACATTTCACATTTCTGCCTTTAAATTCTTTTTTTTTTTTCTCTTTCTGTTTGCAAGGCCATGGAGACAATCCTCTAGAGATGAGGATATTAAGCATTTATTAATGACATCCACTATGAAGACACAAATGGTCTAGACCACATTTATGAAAGACTCACAAAATCAAGAAATAAACTAGGGATTTGTGACAGTGCTTAAAGAAAAAGATGAGAACAACATTGTCTTATGGAGCTCACATTAACATCCAATTCAGACAATTTTGTTTCATTTATATACTTAGTACTAGAAATTATCTATATCTCATGTTCTTGTTCAGGTAACCAAAGCATTTTCAGTTTGAGATAAGCAATGTGATAAATTGCCCTTATATGCCTGTAAACCACAACTGTTCACTTTTAACCCTTATTCATCAAGCCTACTGCTACTTCTCAGGAACATTAAGCAGCTGCTCCAATTAATACTCATGAAAAAAACATTGAATAGATGCACCTTTTCCACTTTTACAGAATTGCCACACTCTCCTTCATATTTGCAATAAAAAGTTCTATGACTGTCGTAAACAGTGTTCGTTTTTGTAGTGACAACAGGTTAAGATACAGTATTTTTCTGAACTAAGCTTCAAACAAGTGTTTGTACAATTGAGAAAGGGTACATTCCAGGTCCCCACCATTGCTATAGTGCCCTGGAGAGCCTGTAATTATTGTGTTTCAAATCCGTTGTACTTCTTATGTAAGACCATATTTTCTTTTTCCTTGTCATTATCTTGCTGATAATAAAGGTTGAACTAATGTTATTAATGTCTTGTTTTTTCATGAAGCTGATACAACCTCCTGCAGTATAAGCCAGTTTCAGGGAGTATGACTTTATAGATGGAAAGTTAGAAATTTTTTTTATTCAGCATTGTTTTTATAAAGATTTTCTTAAATCCATGTGAAAATTCCTCATATTAAAACATCTGATGTTACATGGCTATATAGAAGTCATATTGACTGTCTTGGTAGCACTTGTGTAGTTTACACGACATTACTAACTGTGAATAGGCAAATCAAGTTTAACTCATACCAGTAAATTTTCATTATATATATGCCGCTGTAATGTACTTCCCACCTATACAGCAGAAAAGCCTCATTCAGATTCACCTTCTCACACATTGATAGCTTTGGAGCTTGGAATCTGACTCTTACTATCCTTCATTGGTAAAAAATAAGTTCCCTTTTCACATGAAAGTATTTGTGCGTGATGAGTGCAAAGTGTTTTAAGATCCCTTTCAAAATATTACTGGATTTAATTTTGTCTGTTCAGTCACATTCTTTGATGACAGGATTTTGACCATTTCATTTAGATTTAATTTCTTTAAGAATGAAGACATCATGCAGACTGTAATCTTTAAAACTCATTTGACAGCTATATTTTTAGACAATATATGAAATAAATATAAGAAATATGATGAAAGTTGTACTTCCACATTTTAATTTTGATCTGCTGAAAAAAAAAAAAATTGGATGGTTAATACCAAACAATTGGATCGCTGGAGTAAGAAGCTGATTGATGACTTCACACATCCTTCGTTTCATCCTAACAACACTTGTGTAGTATATATTAAATTTTAGATAGGATACAGCCTGGACCAGCATTCCCTGCATTTTGACTTAGTGACTCATGAAAGCACTCATGAAAATCTGTTTTAGCATTCTAATTATGATTTTGTCAAAGTGATGGACATAAATGAAACTGGTGGGTAATGCTGAGCATTGCAATTTTCTCAGTGATATTATAATGATGGATGATACTATCATTTAAGTGGAAAGATTTGATTATGTGGAAAGATTTGATTTTGAGTTTTGGATGTCTCCGCATCATTGGCATATGTAATGACTGCACCATTGACACAAGATGTACTGGTCAGCAGTGATGGCTTGAACCAGTAAACTATATCAAGACTTTCAGACTGAGAGTGTGCATTATAAGGTACTTGAATTCATTAAACTGCATGACCTGCTCCATTTTATCTCAAAGAATTCCTACGGTTTAGGCTCTATATTAGTCTCAAGTCAGGTGAAAGAGTTTAGAGAAGAATATATGACTATTTGATGCACCTTGAATTCCTGTTTTATAACGGTTGCAGTTTACATCTACTCACTTGCTCAGTTCTGTTTCCACTGTGAGCTCAGTCTTCGTATTCAAAGTTGTCATCAGTAAAAAATAGCACATTCTGTTTGGTTTGTGGTCCAATCTATACAATTCTACTAGATTTCTGACTGTAACAGTCACAAGATGGCTCAAAACACAGTTCACTTCCCTGAGTCTGGTTCCTGGTTTTTGTTCTGAACCTTTCTCATAACCTGGTTATTCTCCTGCTTATACCTGTATAAATATACTTAATATAGCAACTCCTGCTTCTCAATATGTTGAGAAGCATGTTTTACTAAACATTTAAGTCTTCTCTCCCTAGAACTTTATGCTACAAGAGTGCAAATGCCACAATTTTCCTAGGATGCATGAATCATTTATGGAACATAAAATGTAGATCTTCAACTTAATCCAGTGTGATTCTCTACTATACTCTATACTTGTGAAGAGAGGGAAGAGCCTATAAACAATAAATGGGTAGTTGGGGAGTGCAGAAGCTGGGACTGTAGGAAAACATGGTTTTATGCAAATGGGATCATACTACAAAGTTTGAGAAGAGTACTTAATAGTGAGGTCTATTAAAACATTACTGGATTTCTTTCCAGCTTTGTGAACAGTTGAGTGTAGAACTTTCTGAAAGGTAAGTATCATTCATAAGGCTGTTTGGAGGACAAATCTTTCAATTTCTAGCAATAAACTAATTAACTGCATATATGTAAAATTCAATAACAAGGTAAATGGTCAAATTGGTACTCGTTACTACGTTTGTCTCCAGGAGCAGCTGCTGCACACACTGAAGCTCTGCTTTCCCGGGAAGTGGCCGGACATCGCTTACTGAGGGGAAGTGGAGAATAACATCTTTTTTTACCTTTTGTTGCTGTGCATGGCCTTGGCCTTTGCTTTAATTAAACTTCTTTTATCTTGACCCACAAGTTTTTCATCTTATTCTCCCCCTTTACTTTGCTGAAGGGAGGAGTGACAGAGGGTCCTGGTGGGCACCTGGTATCCAGCCAAGGTTAACCCACCACAATATTTGATCCAGATTACTTCATTAATTTATTGCATCACCCTACAGCTGTTTCCTACACTCATTACTTATTTCTGCTCCATTCAAAAGAGCAACAATAATTTATTATGTAAAATAAGATTTTTTTTCTATTTTTCAGTTTCTTTCTAGAAAATATTACCACATTTCTGCTTTAGATGACTTTCCAACTCTCTTCCAATTGTGGCAAAGATTAAATTTTCACCTTTCAGACACATTTTGGTCTACTCTGTTTGTCTTTACTTTCTTTCTCCGACATGCTACGTTAGTATTTGTTTCTCACTGTTAAAATTCACATGTAGACATGCAAATGTGTCTGATATAGTAGACAAATTTCATGCATCATCTGTATCACTTGTGTGTTTTCCGCAATATTCATCACCGCTGTGTCTAATCACAAGGTTACTTAAAAAAAATAAAATAAAAAAAAAGTTTAAAAAAAGTATATATTATCAACAGTGTGAGAAAATTAATAGAACATTTTTTGTTAAAAGTGGAGACCAGCATCATTCTTGCTTGCCCTCCAGCTTCCAAAAACTCCCCTTGAATATGGTCCATGCTTCTTCAGAGTACGACCAACCTTCTCCACTTTCCAGGGAGATCATAACAGAAATGACACAAAATTAAAGCATGTAAATTAATGAAACAACTGCCCATTGCAAGTTGTTAGTGTCCTTATTTCAAAAATTCTATCGCTGTGAACTTGTTTCTATTACTGCAATATATACGCTGTGTACAGATGTATATAGAGCCCTATATGGTTATTTAATGGCAGTTAATTTGTGTAATCTAACTTACACAAATTGAACAGCACTTTGTTTCTGCACTAGACTAAACATTTGTACTCATGAGTTTTCGCAGTTTCCCAAGG
This sequence comes from Pterocles gutturalis, assembly GCF_000699245.1. Lineage (NCBI taxonomy): Eukaryota > Metazoa > Chordata > Aves > Pterocliformes > Pteroclidae > Pterocles > Pterocles gutturalis. The sequence goes on from NW_010123965.1 coordinate 18,282, forward strand.
CCTAGAAGAGTGGCCAAATATGGCCCCCTAAAACCCTCAGCTTTCGCATACCTTTTTCCTATATGCTTAGGTGGTTTGCTCTGGACACTCATCCCACTTTTCCTGTACTCTAAAAATTTATAACGTGCTTTTCAGGAGTTGAATGACTTGGAGCTTTGGTTGTCATTTACAGTACAATATCTCTGCACAGTTGATTAGCCTGTGGGATTTTCTGAGCACTGTAGTGTTTTCTGGGCCCAGGATTACTTCCACTAGAAGACTATCCCTTTCATTCATGACAGTATCAGCCTGTTAGCAAGACATATAATAGTAAAAAATACCCTAGGATGCCTGTTAGCCCTGAGAGTGAAGACACAAAGTTGACATGTGTTAATTTCGCCTGCCAGTTTGCATCAGTTTGTAATGAAGCGATGTGATACATTGTGGTGACATGAAGACAAGCATTGGAGCTTTCTATCAATAGACACTTAATCTGCTTTCTTAACAGTTTAACTGAACAGATCCTCCTTTGCTTTCCCCATCTAGAGTGTAATAAAATGTGTGTATGCACTCACTAAAGAAAATGTCGGCAAAGCACAGACAGTATGGGATACTGGAGGATACGCCTTACTTCAGTTCACATTGGCTATTCCATCAGGGGCTCCTAGAAAGAACAACAGTGCAAAATATGACCTCTTTATCATCTCTCCCACATTTTGGATCATGGTTGAGCTTTACAAATGTGTTCTTGCTTCTAAAGATACACACTGTCTTGAAATGTACTTTTTAAATGCAGCTACAGCCGGTTACAAATACAGCTCCTGCTATATACATGGCATATAATTTCTTTGACATCTTTGCAACATTATTAGATATCTATAAATATCATTAAATTTAAAGTACCTTTTTAGATTTGGCTTACTGAAATACTTCGACAACTAGTACGGTGCATATGTTGTGAGATCTGATATCCTTACAACAAGCAGCCAAATTTCCTCAGCTACAGACAGAGTTGTACCTTTCAAAGGAGGCTGCAGTGGAACATACATTTGGTCAGCAAAGCATACATTTTGTTTCCTGTGCTGCATGCCAGGCACCTTCTAACTGATCTTTGCTGATCAAGAACCTCCATTAATAGTGGTGGGTAGGTTTATTCTGTAAATTATACAGGGCTAAACTAGTTGCAGTTTTTTCCTGACTTTTATTTTAATTAAGGTGAATGGATTGGGCTGTGGTTTTGTTTGTTTGTTTGTTTGTTTTCCACTGAATGGCTTTTCTAGCCCAGAATTGACTAAAACCTAGCATCATGTTGCCTTGAGCACAAAACTTTCATGAAGTCCAGCCAAACCCACTATGTCATTGTCTCAGGCCTCTGTCAGTTTAAGACATAGTCTCCAGTCTTTTTTCTCCTTGATGCAATTATAAAAACTCATTATATTACCACTACAGCCTTTGAGTGCAAATAATGTTATTTGTTTTGTGACCTTTATTTGTCTTTTGCTTGCAAGCTTTTAATGGACTCTTGTATACTCTTTTCCTTGTCTTTTCTTATTTTTCATTTCCAGCCCCCTTTATCTTCTGACATCTTCTACTTACTTCAATGCCTCCTTTTTCTTATTTATTCCTTCCATTCTTTTGCAGACTATCCCCTCCTTTTTGTTCTGTATTAAAGTGTTTAATACTGAGACTGTGTGAATTCAGGAGATTTTCTGCATGTAATCTAGAATACAGAGATTACTGTTATCAATTACATAATTTTCGTGTCTCAGTTTCCTTATAGTAAAGGATTGAGGATTCGATGACCAAAAATTCCCATCCACTGCCTCTTGTTCAGTTAGGGTTGGACTTGGAGGCGTGAGTGAGGTTGAACAGTGTGTGAATCTTACGAAGATTAATTCTGTGAGCAACAATGATGGAATAATGTAGCCAATATTTCTTCTTTGCCCAAAAAGTGATTCCCTGAATTCTAATGATCTACAGATCTACATCTGTATTTAACAACAGGGACATTTGAGCTATGTGGCAATTACTGAAATATTCACTGAAATATAAATTGACTTGTGGATTTCCTCATGGTGAATGCATTTGTATTCCTATACTACCATCTGTATAGCATCAACTATATTAAATACTGCATAATTCTGAAAATTAGATTATTTTTAGTATCTAAACATATGCTAGGGATTGTAAAGGAAATCTCAATAAAATAGAGTATAAGCATTTGATTTTTACTACCTTTAAAAAGTTAGCACATGTTTTCCAAACAGTTTAGGTCTCCTGAGCTTGGAAAAACACAATAGACAAAAAATTCTCTTGTTCTGAATCCATCTTCCATATTAGATATATATGCAAGATGTCTCCATTCTAGTTTTATTCTAGAAATATTTGTTACCAGGTCATCAAGGTGGGTTCTACGGTATCATCAGACATACTTATAAGGAAATATGACCATTTAGTTCTTTTAGTTGCTAAATGTTATTTGTGACTAGATAGGTTCTTCCAGGAAGGATCAGTCATAAGAGTTGGTGCTTGGTGTTCTTTTTCTCCATACTCACTGGATTAGTCTCTATAACAGAGAGACATTTTTCTGTTGTGGCCAAATTGTAAAACAGTATAACTGACAAGAACACAAAAGAATAATGTGCTATGACTGCAAAAATAATAAATTAATTGAAAAGTTGGAGGAGTTATACTAATAATTTTTTAAATAATTTTAGCCAAGTATTTTTTAAACTGATTTCTTCTAATATTTGCAACACATTAAATTTTTCCAAAAAATTTATGCATGAATTGCAGTTTGGATTCAACCAATAAATATCTAGAGATTCCGACTCTAGCTCAGTCTTTGAGATCAGTATTTTGATTACCTTTGTGAGCATTTTCCCAAGTTGCTGCCACTCCTCCCCTCTTCTCCCTTCTCAAGTATACTATTTTTTTTCCACAGAACCCTGATGGCTCTTTCCATGCAAAGAAGAGCAGAAAGGACTGCAGGCTGGTTCCTGCTGGAAGTCCTACATTGTCAGTAAAGAAATGGACGCTGCAGGGCTGACGGAGTCTCAAAAGATTGTCTTGCTCATCCCACTGTCTCAAGGAATGAACAACTACAAAAAAGTGAATCCTGACAGATGTTTGTGCAGCCTGTTCTTAATGCTGAAGAGATTTGCTAATCTTAGAGATGTCTAACCTAAATACTGCCTCTGCAAACCTGCCATCCGCCATGCATACAGAGAAAATAGTCTCACAGATCTTAAAATTATTGTCATTCCCTTGATCCCTCAAATACTCACTTTTGACTATCTTTTTCAGTCTTCTGGGTAAACCAACAACGTTTTCTATATTTCTTTCCACACTTCCTAGTTGCTGTCCACTGGACTCTGCCAAAGCAACTCCTATCCTTTCTAAAATTTAAGAGTATTTAGAAGCCCATATTTCTACTTTATACTTTACAGTGTGTTGTTTGACATTTTAGCAATAGCAAAACTCTTGTTTAGCTTGAGATCCACCGTAGCTCCTGGCTGCTGCTTAACTAGTTGATCATTCTATGTTTATTTGGCTGATTAATCTTACTAACATAGTATTTCATGCTTTTCCCTCTTAAATATCATCTTAGGTTTTTCAGTCCATTGCTTTAATTTGTCAAAATAATTTTAAATTCAGTTCTTGTCCTCCAATGTACTTGTTGTCTCCTGTAGCTTGGTATTATCTGCAAATTTAATTAGCACATGTTCTATTGTCAATTTCTCCTAGTGGATTCCCCTCCACACGTCTGAAAGCACAAAGTAAACAGTAAAATATTTCTAAAATATCTCCTGTGGCTAATTATATTTTGACCATGATATTAATGCATATTGAGGTCAAAGATGACTAATATAAATGAACAACTTATGCACTTAAATTATGTTACCACGTTACACAAAGGGCATTTATAAATACTGGATAATGCTAGAAATTGATAATGCAACCTTATACCAGCATTACAAGTAAGAACTCAAAATTATTTTATTTCTATTTTTGAACATATTATGAATTAAATTAGAACATTCTAAACAAATATTTGCACAAAATTGTGGGGTTTTATCACTGTTTTAAACTGTGCAATATGAGTTTATAAGGTGTAATTTTCTATTAACTGATTCCAGAACATTCAGTGTTTATCTTTGTGTCACATTCTCACTAACACTCTTAGTGTGAAGTGAATAAAAAACCTCAAACTCCTAAATTAAGGGAAATATCAAAGAAGCTTTAGAAATAAATTGATATTATTCATCAAGCTATCTTGAAGGTATCTAATCTTTCAACTTTTTCTTTATGTTATACACCATCATACTGATATTCCAATGCTATGGCTTGATTTACTCTTGTATTTTCTTTTTTTTATTGGTCACATGATATTTATTTCAGTTCTCATGTGACTCCTGCACACTTGTAAAATTGCCAGTATATGTGAATGCAATTATAAATATCTGTAGTCTGGTATCTTCTCTCTAAGAGTAGCCAGGGCTCCACCCTCAGAGAAATACAGAATTAGAATAGTGGTAAGTAATGGAGTGAACTGATCTTAAATAAAGTTTTTTCTTCCCCATCAATTAAAGCATGGTATTTCTTTGAAGCATAAGGGATTATAGCTCTTTCTAATTTTATCAAAAAGACCTCTGGATGTTCTCATCCGTATAAATGTCTAATCCTTTTTTCAAATCCTAGTAAGATCTCGGCTTCAAGGATAAGCAGTGATGATCCATTCCGCAGCGCGTTATGCATTTCTTATTTGTCATATCTTAGGACAGGATACCTCTGACTGAAGTATGTGTTATGTGGCAATCAAGGAGAGGATTCTTCTCTATTTTATCCTACCTGCTTAAAGCCTGTCTAATGAGCCTTGTCAGTTTTTTATCCTAGAGGACTATGTTGCTTAAGTGAAGCACCAGATAACCCAGATGCTGAATGACAATTCAGTGCTCCACCAAAACAGATCCCTCTTTCTTCTGACACCTTTCTAGTATAGTTCAATTCCTGGTCTGTGCATAGTTTGCTGTGCCATAAGAAGGACCTTTAACATAAAATATAATGATGCAATAATAATGACTTTTCTATCCAGAGTACACAACAGTAAAGAATTTTACACAATTTTACAACCACCTACCCACTGGAAGAAAAATTTGCAAGTGAGCTTTCTGTATTGGCTCTACTATTCCCTTCTCAATTGCCAAGATGAAAATAGGCAGAAGAGCCTTTCCTACATATAAATACTTGTACTTAAGCAAGAAACACAACCGGAAAAATTAGAAGTCATGATAAAGAAAAAATTGTAACTATATTTTTATAAACCTCAGAAAAATTGTTTTAATAGTGAAACATGTAAATGTTTTCAAATATCTAAGTGTCTCTATTTACAAATGGACTGCTTCCATTTGGAGTCATGGAAGCAAGATTTGATAGAGTCATAATGAATGTGCATGCACTTGAATTCATATCTGTGTTTTAACTACCGTCTGAAAGAAACTAAAGAAACTGAGTACATTAAATGCAACATGGTGTCTGAACTGCTGCAATGGTAAAGTACAATGAACAACCACAGCCTTCAGAGGGGGTATTACCAATGACCTAAGCAAATTAAGAGACATCCCCTGGGAGGAGAGACAAGTTAATCAGTTGCTTGTCACAGAAGCTGGGTGAGACATCTTTCCATCTTCAATTAAGGAGAAGGACAAAATGAAGTACCCACTCAGTGGGTCTGATGGTTATGACAGGAAAATGGCAATCAGATTACCAAAAAAACCCCATCAGCTCTATCAAACTAGCCACGCCATACTCTTTCAGAAATGTTAACAGTAAAAAATCCTCCAAAATGTCAGCATTTGCTATGAGCATCCAGAAGGGTATGTGAAGGATAATTTTCTGTACTGTGTGATTTTTCCTCTACCCCTGAAATTACTTTAAGTAATCCAGTCTACATTTTGGGCCATATCAACAATAAAAAAATCTTTACATTACTTTATTTATTTATTACATTAGACTCCTATACAAAGTTATTTCACTATTTCTGCAGAAGTGATCATTTTCCCTGTATTTTCCCCCTTCAACAAAAACTCACTATGGCTACTCCTATTTCTAAATAGTCATAATTGGTAACAGAAATTAGAGTAACTGAAGTTTTGTGCACTTAACTTTTTGAGGTTGCATTCCAAAAATACATCCATCCCATTTCTTTCCACCATTACCTTTAAAATTCTGTAGTATACTATAAAATACTAATTGAATTGAAGCTCATGTCAAGATTAACTACCATGTTGAAAATACTAGTAAAAGCCATTAAATATTTAATGTAGCTTAAAATTTTGAATAGATTACTGTACGTGTACATAGTTATAAGCTGCACTGCATTAAAGAGCTTCACAGAAATGTCTTCTGTTTATAATAGTGTATTTTTAATGTCACCAGAGTTTAAAAATTAATGCTATATATTTTAAAACAATCTTTTTCAGGGTTTCTAAATCCTGCTTAGCTGAATTTTGCAATTTTCTTCCAAGGAAATTAAATGGACTTCATGGACTCTTCAGCTTTTTTTTCTTTTCAGGTTTTAGTAAGCATTGTTTGAGTGAAAATTTTACTGTTGCTGTATAGTATACAATTTCATAAAGTATGAGTATGTAAACATGTACAATCATGGATATCTCCAAATAGAAAAAAAAATAATTTTTTAAACTAAAATTAAAACTTCTGAAAGACATGGTTAACATAGATGCATTTGGCACTCATTCTATACCCAGATAACTGCACCCACGAATATCCTGTCTAGATATGTTGAAAAGTAATGGATGGCACAAGCAACTGCAATAACACTCTGCTTCCCCAAATGCACCACATCTTTAAACCTGGAATAGAGAATTATAATTTTTCCCATGGACTAGGAGACTGAGGAGATATCTACCATCTTCACTGTTTGGTGAACTGAGATGTTCTTTCTTGCTAGACTGTACAGTGCTCTAACTTAACCTTCATATCTACATATTAAAAAAACAAGTAAACTATATATGATAGATATATGATGTTGGTTTTGCATATTTCTTAGAACTGTTAAAGTAACAGTTCAGTAATAAATCCAGTCAGAAGCCGGGCTCTGAGACTGAAACAGAGAAAAGCAGGAGAAAGAGGAATATTGCATCTCTTTTAAACTTACCACCTATAGCAGTGGAGCTCTTATCTTAAATTGCTCCGGCTTATATGCCTGTCATCATGATGTGGACCCTCCAGAAACACCAGGACAGCTTTACCAGAGTACTGAGGGTCTCTAAAGACTGCTCAGCACAGGGAGCTAGTGTGAACATACATTTGGCAATAGCTGCTGTCCTACAGCATCTCCGGCAAAGCGTAAAAACTTGCCACTGAGTTTTCCAGATGAGGATCTTTGATGAAAATTTCCTGCTTTCTGCCACAGTTCTCTGCAATGTTCTAGACAGGAGTGCCCAGAACTGCTTCCTTTAAAGTATTTTACTCTCTCTTCAAGCTACATCACATCGGTATTCAAGTGGCAGTTTTTTGTACTTTGGAATAACAGAAGATATGGGTAAGTATTGAAATATTACATTATTTTTACACATTAATCACTTTGTGTCCTACAGTTGACGTTATGCTGTAGTCTGTACTCTCATGGACGTTCTGCAACCAATTGCAAAGGAATCCCAGATCTTTATAGGTCTCATATCATAGGAAATCTGTTCTCATTACTGTAAACTAACAAACGAAAAAACCTTAAAGATGAAAAATTACAGAAAGCAATCTGTAGTAAGTACTCATAGTAAGAAACAAAGTGGCATAAAAACTAGGTTTTAAGTTCCAAGGAAAGGAAGAGGTCTGAAATACTTTGATAATCAAAGGGAGAGGGGGAAGCAACAACAAACAGACAGTAAGTTATGATGTTTCAGGTTTTAAGCTCTTAGATCTTTTGCCTTGTCTGGAATAACTTACTTTGACAGAAGACATGAACTAATTTCTTTGTATGAACATGACTGGGGCTTGGGATAATAATTGTTTAAATAATTGAATTTTGCAACAGCTATAGGGAAAAAAAAAGAGCCCAAATAACATGCATGCACATAGACCTTGAGTTTGCCTAGAAGGCGCTGACCTGGGTCAAGTGAAAAACACATCCATACCTTCTAGTCAGCTTCTTCAAGGAGGTCCCTTCTTAATGAGACAGAAACCTTAAGAAAAGATGATGTAATGATGATGTAAATTCTTTCTCCTCTCTTGCTGAAGAGTTTTCTCAAAAGTGCATGTGGGACAGCATCTGCCCTGTAATCCATCCTTATATATTCAGAGCATTTTCACATGAGACTAAATCCATTAAAGGAAATTCAAACTCTGAGTACAAGCTTTATGGCTACCATTTCTTACAGTGAGTAACGCATGACAGGGAATTTACAGGAGTTTCTCTTTTTCCTCCACAACTAGATGCTAACTACAAAGCATAAATTAATATAACCTCATAGTTCTGATTTTCCTCCCTTCTACAGATAAGCACATAACAGTTCTTTCTCTCTAAATTCTAATAATACAACAAATAAGCAAAATAGGCATAGAATCAGAATTTTTTCCTTAGTTTCAGTCATCTTCTTGGTGACATTTTTCTTATACACAGACTAAATTAAACTCTCAAAGATCTCAGTGTGACCATGCATCTGTTATTAAACCTTTCACTTTTCTTGCTACTTTCATTGACTAGATTTCAAACTTTTTCCCCCTTAATCAACTTTGAGTGAAGTTACTGAGATAAAGTTAATTTTACTACATATATTTCAGAATGTATCATAATTTAAAATACAAATTCATTGTGAAACATTTTTGCAGCAGAAAAGTGCTTTTAAATGGAAACTTTGATTAGCATCAATTTTATGTAGCTATATTTCAGCATACAGATAGTGAGGCACATGTTTCTTCTTATTTCTTTGAGCTCTATCACTGGTCTGAGAATAAAGCGTAGAGGCTTGACATAAATCCTGAATCATCAGATGCAGAAGAGTTCCTTAATATAATTGCTTCGACAGTTTAAGTAAAATGCTATTGACAGTGACATGTGGTACCAAACTGAGCAGCCTAGATTTGTCTACTGTTATCCCTTTTGCATACCTTTTTAATATGTGGTACAGGGATTCACAGCCCCAACAAGCTGCACATCATCATCCTCCATCACTAAACCACCATTTTGAGATATTTGTGTCCTCTACCTCCCAAGTACTCTCATAAATTTAATTTTGGGAGCTGAGGGCACTTAGTCTAACCTTCCTCTTGAAGCACTCATCTCTTCAGGTACCTGTGTCTTGCTCTCATATCACTGTCAGCTCCTGCCTTGTAAGTGTTCATATTATGTAGAGAATTCCTTATGCTGCATAGTAATCTTGAGCTGGAAAAGAGGTTTTTCATTAGCTGACCTAAAAGTCTGACCACCTCTTTTTGTCATGTGTGTTTCCATCTCCTCTTACAGAAGCATTCTTCCTTCCTCACACCGCTTTCTTCTCCATCAGCATAGTATTTTTTTCAGTGCAAAGCACTGTCCTTAACCCCACTCATTTTCATTAAAATACTTCTACTCCCAAGAACCCTTCCTCCCATGCACATTACTTACCCTCTTTTGGTTGCTTCAGGAGAATTATATGTACCTAAAGACTTTCCTGAGATTGCCAAGTATTTGTAAGTGCACCATTAGTAGTTGTGAATCTCTGCTCTCTCTCAGTAGTCAAACCAGTGAGTAATGGTTTACCACATCACATAATCACAGCTGAACAGTTGAAACAGAACGCAACTTAATTTCCTATCTCTTTAATCGATCTGCATATAACTGATCTCATTTGAAGTAAGAAAAGTCAGGCTGGCAGAAGAAATTGCTTAAACTGCTGTTGAAAGCATGTGGACTGTATGTTTCATATCACACAGGTCTGATGCAGAGGCTAATGCTTCCCTCTGATGGCACTCATTGTCCCCAAAAGTACCTTTAAGTTGCACAATTTTTTTCACTTTACCATTTTTTCATTTTATTCCACTTGTCCACTGGGCAGCATGGGGGAGACAGGAGCAGATCCAAGAAAAGGTTCAGTATCTCTCAGTGTTGAACTGCAAGGCTAACACAGGAACCTAAGTAAAATCCCTAAGCCTAGATTAGGTATACAAAGTCCCTATACACTGAGAAAAGTGTGCTTCAAAACATGAAGTACAACAGCCAGCATGTTGACTAGGAAGCAGTTATAAGCTAAGGCAATTCAAAAACAGGAGTTAAATTTATGTGTCCCACAACTTAGATTAGCACTTTTCTGTGTAAAGTCAAGTAAATCCTTTGTTTCAAAGATCATAACACTGGGGAGGAAAAAAAAAAAGGTATTGTACTTTTTCTGAAAAATGAAAAAGAAATGAGGGAACTGGCCATTACAGTAATACTATCATTCCTTTCCTTGTTTTGCAGTCAAGTGCTTAGACTATTTACCAAAAATGGTTTGGGAAAGATATTATCCATTGTGTGCCTATATAAGAGATCTATTCTTGCATGGAGTTCCTCAGCCTTTTCCACAGCTACATTCTCAACTGACTAGGCACCCTTCCTCTAGCAGTTAAAGCTGTGGGTGCTGTGTTAAGTTTATGCATGTGTGTATGAAATGAGAAGGTGAAGTTTCATTAGAACACAGCGAGAGCAGAAGCAATCAGGTCTTCAGCCTAGCAATTAAGGTGCTTAAGTGGGAGGCAAAAAGGAGAGGCTGGTTCTAGAACCAGCTCGACTGACTCTGACTATGCCCAGCAAATTAGACACACCTGGAACTCATTAACTCTGAGATAAACTGGCAAAGTACATGCTATATTCATACTACCAAATACTCTCACCCTCACACAAAATCACCCTGGCCTCTTCCAGGTCCCAAACCTTGCCTTGGAGGTGTGAGTTGTCTTGGGTCAAGCCTTGGCCAGTGATTGCTCTATCACTTTATCAGTATACATGGTAGACTACAGTGCCCATGAGTGTTTCCTGGCACTATCCGATTTATTACTACTAATTAAGATGCAGTATTTAGGTATTTTATCTAATGACTGTTTCAGGTAAAATTCATAAAACAGTGTTTGGACTAAATCATGTCCAGGTAACTCTTATGGATTTTATTTTAAAAGGGAAACAAGCAAATATACACTTGAATAAAAATACCACCAAGATAAGAGAGAAAATTGTGATTACTAAACTGAAGTTGTAATTAAGATTAAATCAATAGTTTTAAATTGTTCTGTCACCTAAAGTACTACAATATGTAAGCAAAACAAGTTATGACTCTAGAAGACATTACTATGTTGTAGCTCCAACTTGACACATTTAAAGAGAAGCCTTCCTTGTTTCAGTTTATACCCCAGTGAGTGTTATAACTAATGCAACCTAGTGGCTTAGGTAAGGACAAATAAAATTATCTACAGATTGCCAGTGTCACTTCTTTTTTGGGGTTTACACCATTCTGCTCAAGGCAGCAATAATTGTATCTTCTTTATTTTGTAAGAATCCAGGATGCCCTTTCCCACATTAGAATCATAGAATCATTAAGGTTAGAAAAGACCTCAAGGATCATCAAGTCCAACCATCAACCCACACCACCTAACTCACTAAACCTTGTCCCTAAGCACCACATCTACACATTTCTTGAACGCTTCCAGGGATGGTGACTCCACCACTTCCCTGGGCAGCCTGTTCCAATGCCTGATCACTCTTTCAGTGAATAAATTTTTTCTAATATCCAGCCTAAACCTTCCCTGGTGCAACTTGAGGCCATTTCCTCTTGTCCTATCACTTGTTACTTTAGAGCAGAGGCCAGCACCCACCTCACTACAACATCCTTTTAGGTAGTTGTAGAGAGTGATAAGGTCTCCTCTCAGGCTCCTCTTCTCCAGACTAAACAACCCCAGCTCCCTCAGATGCTAGAGTACTTTATGTTTGCTCATTTTCCTTCCATTCACACAGTACACAGAACATTATCACACTGAAGTCAAGTGCGTCTGTTAATTTTATGTGATAGCAATCTTTTAAAAAGCAGTATTTTTAACCCAGAATGAGCTACTGACATTGTAGTGACTGACAATCTTGCAACTACTGGATGGCCCACATCTATACTGACACACATTCTGCATAGTAAGAGAAAATTCAGAGTAATGGGAAATTAAATCAATGAACAAATACTTTATTTTCCAGACCTTTTAACTCACAAGGTTGTTATTTACTAGGCGCTGAAGGCTTCAAGTACATGCGAGTTCTTCCATCAGTGTTTGGATGGGTGAGACAGCCAACTGAAGTGTTTTACCTCCTGTCCCAACACATATCTAGAGAAGAAAGAGCGTATAGGTTCAGGTGTTGTTATGACAGGAATAAAAGGAGAAAAAAAATCCCACAACTTCTGCCATCATTATTTTATAGGGACTGTTTTCAGTTTATTCTACCTCAGAAATAATCTTTCATGACTTTAAGACAAATTAGATTAATTGAAATATTAAATTAGAAACAAGTCATCCTCTTAACATACCACCTAAATTTGTAACAGGCCAGCACCTTGTGATACCACTGTAAAATACCTCTCTGCTTAGAGTTGCTAAAACTTTCTTTCTTGGATGTGTCACCTGGCTACCTCCTATACCATACTAAATTCTACAGATGTGCATCTTGTTTGGGGGGAAGGGGGCTGGATTAATTAACATATTACGCTGTGCAAAATCATATGTCTTAAAAAGTTAATTTATTAAGTCTGATCTGTTTCTTTTATAACCCAAATGTCCAAATTCAAAGCAGAAAATCCAGCTGCACAGGACTTATTTAGCATAACATTAAAAGTCTGGATGTAATTACATTTTTATGACTTAATTTCTTTAAGAGAGTCCAGAATCAGCTTTCTTTTTTTTTTTTTTTTTGTTTTTTTTACTGTTCTACATGGGATTTATCTCAGACAGCCAGGATAACTGACCTTTCCTTTTCTTTATTTCCTTTCAAGTGCTTTCACATTTCTCACAAACTCTGTTATACCATCATTGATTCTAACATTTCAGTGGTCTTTATGGGGATGTTTACCACACTATTTAATAAGTGTGACCAATCTCATATGCATCTACATTTTACAGTTTTATTTCAAAAAAAGACAGGACAGCATTCTATTCTACCTTCTCCATACTCCAACCAGCTTTAAAAAATATGGAATTACTGACTATGATTGCTTAATCATCTTTTAAGATTATTACATAACCATTCACAGCAGATTCTTTCTTTCCTGCTTCAAAATTATCAAATCCATACTTTCTACCTTTCCCTTCCATATAAAACAAGCTCAGCTGTGACTGATTTGCTATGTTTCTTTTTTTCTGACTTTCATATCTCGGAAAAAAAGCTAAAAGCACAAGGAACATGAAAGGTTGATATAGACAGTACTGAAAAGACCATTTTGTTTGTTTAAGTATAGTTACTATTCTACAAATCATCCCTGTAGCCATGTAGCTTTTTTTTTTTTTTTTTTTTCTAGAATCAAGCTTTGACAAGACAGCTTTGGTTTTTCATGGACAGTTTTCTTCAACTTAGCATGCTCTTACAGGTTTCAAGAGTATTATCTCTTGAGTGCAGGGACTTTCAGCTGCAAGAGTTTTTACAGTAAAAGCTCACTTAGGTAGTTTTACAACCCACACTTAATTTTAGGTGTGAAAAAGCTAAAAAGTAAATTTTATTTGTCCTGAAAATCAATAGTTTTAAGATACACAGATAGCCTTCTCCCTGTTCAGATTAGCCTGAGAAGTATGACGACTTTTTTTTGTTAAACATTGTAGTTGCCAGTGGATTTATACCTGAAACATATCCACATCTGACATGGTTTTGAACCCCTGGCTACCAGCCAAACACTACAACAACCGCTCACTTACCCTCACTTACCTCCTGAACATGGGGGAGAGAATTGAAGGGGTAAAGG
>NW_010123966.1:0-228 GCF_000699245.1 Pterocles gutturalis
TGTGACTGAAAAACGCCTTTGCCACGGGCATGTCCTTTTGAGGCTTGGAGCAAACTGTGCTCCCTTGGGACCCTGACAGCGGGGCCAGCTCCTGACCCATGGTTCAGGACCCACAGGTGCACCACAGCGCGCTCGCGGCCCCACTGGCTTTGCACGTCCTCCAAAATTAGGTGGCTTGGAGTAGGGGGGGTCAGGGGGAAAATACTGACCAGCCAAGCCCTCACCCGC
>NW_010123966.1:240-2550 GCF_000699245.1 Pterocles gutturalis
GCCAGTGCTAAAGGAGTGAAGGGGGTGAAAACAACCATCCCCAGTGCCGGGGGGGCGAGGACACAACCCCCTCCAGCCACGCAGAAGAAGCACTGCCCCAGCCGCAGACCCCGCTCGGGGCTGGGGAGGGCGGGGAGCAGCACGGCCGACACCCCGCTGACGGGTGATGTGAGACGTGCGAAGCGTCGCTGGGAAAGCCTCCGAAAGGTGGAAGCAAGGGTGTACGAAGGCAGCCCCACCCCAGGAGGGATGGACCCCAGCCGGCGTCAGAGGGGACACACGAGCTGCTGTCCCCGCTGCCCGCCTCACCCAGCACAACGGTGACGAGCAGAGAGTGACAAAGCACGCGGCTCCAGGGCAGCTCTTGCACATGGATGTGTATTTTAATAAAAATAATTCTGTCAATATACAGCAGAACGTCGATTTCTTTACCATATTTCCAGTATATTTTCATAGGCTTTTTTCTCAGTTAAAATCCGCCCCCCTCCCCTTTTTGAAGTTTTCATGCGAAGTGTCAGATAACTTAATTCACAAATACTACGCTCAGACGGAACCAATGTGCACGATTCATGTAATGTCCATTTAGCCGATGGTGTACCCAAGAACCCCTCCCTCCAAAGGCGACGGAGAAGTCTGGAGCAGCAGCGGGAGGCCAACGGCAGGCGGTCCTGCAGGGCCGAACCTGCAAAGACCTCGCAGCCCGTGCTCCAGCGGAGCATTTCATACCTGAGTTTTGAGCAACCAGCAGAAGAGAGTAAACTGCGCGGCGGGCAGGTCCAGGGGCTGGCACCACCGGCGAGGTCGCGTGTGAGAGCTTCAGGTGCCGGCAGGCTCCTGCCTCCCCACAGAGAGCGTGCACAGTGAACCATCCCAAACACCTCTGTGAGTCCTTGCTCTGGAAGAGTCACCACACTTGGAGTTTTAAATTTTTTTTTTTTTTTCCTTAATCCTGATTATCCCCATAGCTGCTGCTGCTGCTTCTTTCTCCAAGCTTGTGAGAAGCCCGGTCTGCAAAACACCCTGTGCTCCCTCCCGGGGGAACGATGCAGGTAAAGCCCTCCTGAGTGGAGGGGTCAGAGCACGTGCCTGGACCCACGCGGAGCGACCAGAGAAAAGGTGTCCACCTGGCCAGGGGATGTTCAACAGGAGCCGAGGGTCGCCCGGCCTCCAGGAAGGGTTCTGCAGCGATGCGAGCAGTAAATCCCACAGGAGACTCGGCTTCCTGCGAGCGAGACGGTTAAGCCTTCTTCTCGGAAATAAACCAGCGGCAGGATGCGTGCTCCTGGAGCCCGGCTGCACCCTCGGTGCTGTGGGCTCGGCGCTCCGGGGGTGGGATACAGGGCAAGGGACAGCCATGCCACGGTCACTCATCCGTCACCTGCCACCTCTTGTTGCAGGGAAGGAGGGCAGAGAGCAGTGAGTGCTGCCTCTGGAAGAGGTCTCCAGGCTCTCAGCTGCTCCCCTTTCCTCCCCAAATCTGCTGTCACTCCCCAAACACACCCCACCGACGCGTCCTCCAGCTCTCTGACCTGCACTGCAGATGGGACATGGCTCACAGCCAGCTTTTGGCTCCGAGTAAGAGCTGCTGGGCTGCAGTCCCCTCCATCACTCATTATTTCTGAGGCAGGAGGGTCTCAGCAACACACAGCACACGTCCCCTGTCACGTCCCCCCCAGCCCTTTCGCAGAAACCCCCGGGGACAGAGACGTACGGCTGGAGTCCCACCACCAGCTCTCCACAAGAGACCTGCTCCCCTCCAGATCCACCCCTCCCGCTGCTCCACCACGGGAGGCTTTGAAGGAAGTGGCTCCTTTTGCCAAGGGCACTGACTCCCGGGCGGACCAGAGCCACCTTTCCAAAGCACCGTGTTCCCTCCCTCATGCTGGGACCAGCTCCACGGGGCTCACCATGCCCAGGAGCGAAGCGTGATGGATGGAGCTCTCTGCCTGCCGCCCCATGGGGCAGCTGAAGACAGCACGCTGCTTCTTCACAGACGGAACCTCCTGACGCACCATGCTCTGCACCACGTCGCTTCGCGGGATTTACACGCTGCTACCCAGCCTGGCCGCCGTGGTTCACCTCCTCCATCAGCCCCACGGTGGGAGACGCGACGCTGAAAGCTGCAGCTCAGCAACACGTGCTGCCCGAGCACGGAGACAGGCAGGTACCAGAGCACAGCAGCGTCACAGCAACCCAACAAGGCTTGCTGTGCTGGAGATGGTTCAACAAGGCCAAGGGCAAGGTCCTGTGGGCGGGTTGGGGTAACCCCGAGCACAGATAGAGGCTGGGAGGAGAATGGCTGGAGAGCAG
>NW_010123967.1:0-1319 GCF_000699245.1 Pterocles gutturalis
TTTTTAAATCCTGGTTTAGCTTGTCGCTGTCTTCGCAGGGCTGTCCGGAGTGCGGGCAGGGAGCGGAGCGGAGCCTGGCAGGGGCTGGTCCCTACCTCAGAAAAGTTCTTTCTGCTTTCTTGCCTTCGCTCCTAGGGAGGCTCCGAAGTCGCGTCCTAGCACGGCTGGAGCTGCACCAGGCAGGTCCAGCTTGGCTTAAATAAACTGTCTTGGAAAGACAGAAATAATTAAGCGCTTGCGTAAACCCACCTCAACAGGTAGTCGGCAACAAGAGTTAGTCCGGACTAAACCCCGCCCGTGCTCATTGTTTTCACCTCGTTCACAGTATTTTATTAAACATTCCGTGAAACGCAGTAGCTCGCGGCACAGAAGGTGGCGGACGCTGAAATCCGAAGCGCCGGTTTCAGAACTCGCCGCTGCAGGAGTCGACGGGCTTGGAGGTTCTTAAACATTTGTTTTCAAATTGCCAGTCAGCGAGCTAAGGCTGATGAGGTTGAATTTTATCTCTCGTCTTTAGGATTCTTCACGGGTGAGGAAGGCTGGAGGGAGCCGGCTTTCTGCACATAGCGCCCGATTTGCTCCAGAGCTCAGCGCTACTTTGCAGCCGTTTTCCTGCGGGAGCATCAGGGACAGACAGAAGTGCTCAGATGAGCTGCTGCAGGCAGTGCGCTTTTGTTTACTTATTTTGCAGGCCACAATTCGGAGAGTTTTTTCTACCTTTCCCTTTTGCTACTTGCGTTGAGGCACCCTCCCAGCAGCTGCCCATCAACTGACTGCAGAGCTATTGACTTCTGCAGATCTAGATTTTAATTAAACTTATGTATGGTCTGGTCCATTATGTCCAAAGGAATACATAATGGGAGAGCAAAATTCAGTTTCTATAGATCTGAAAAACTTCTATTTGGATTGAACGGTTTTCTACGTCCACTGTAACTCAATTCAGAAGTTACAAATGTATTAAGCAAAAATAAACTAGTAAAGATTCCTGAAAGACTTGTGGCTTTTTTTTCTTATGTGCATACCTTATCATTATGTTGATGTCTGCAAACCTACTAGTCTCTGTGGTGCTGTAAGCGATTTGAGAATGGATGTTGTTAAACATTTCTAGAATATATCAGATACTGTGGACTTTTGGAAGTGTTCTGAGTATATTGTGAAAATGAAGTCTCTACAGATCTCCTTAGTGTTGCTGGTGCCTGTGTTTGCCTCTATGAATTCCTTCGTATAGTGAGGTGCAAGAAATATTTTTGAATACCACTGATGTTTTGCTTTTGAATCATGTCTCGTTGCCAGATATCACAGAATCACAGAATCACAGA
>NW_010123968.1:0-28548 GCF_000699245.1 Pterocles gutturalis
AATAATAGTAATATATACAAATGAGCGATTCACAGTGATACTGCCCACCACCCCATGACCAAGGCTCAGCCCGAAACCTCAGTTCCAGAACAGGGTTGAGAGCCCAAGCATCCGAGAGACCAGGACAACCCCAAGAGAGGGTTGACCCAGAGGGAAACAACCTGGAGCAAGAAAGAGAACTTCTAGACAGAGCCCTCACCTCTATCCTGGGCATGCCAGGCATGATATGGAACAGACCATTGGCCAGTTTGTGTCTCAGTCCCAAACCTATGATGAAATCCCAGGCTGGTCAGTGGGGCTGTGCTCCCTCCCAGCTCCTCCTGCCCCTGCAGACACGCGCCTTCTCCTACCCCTGCAGACACTGGCCCAGCAGAGAAGTTGGAAAATCCTTGACTGTCCTGGCAGCAGCTCTAACCATCACTACGTGATCAGCTTCTTCTCAGCACAAATCCAAACACAGCCTTACACTAGATACTGTGAATAAAATTAACTCTGTCCCAGCTGAAACCAGGACACCCTGCAAGATCTGCTACCCTAAAGCTAAAAGTTGTTTTTTAAAGGGAGAAAAAAAAATAATCCCAGAACTTGCTTCAGGACAAACAGAAAGTGACAAGATCCAAGATACACAACGTGGATGGAGGACTGATACAGAAGAATTTTTTTATGATGAGGGTGGCGAAATACTGGCCCAGGTTGCCCAGAGAGGTGGTAGATGCCCCATCCCTGGAGGGGTTCAAGGCCAGGTTGGATGGGGCTCTCGGCAACCTGGGCTAGTGGGAGGTGTCCCTGCTCATGGTGAGGGGTTGGACTTCCAACCCAAACCATTTGATAATTCTATAATTTTATGACTGATACCTTTGAGCTTCAGGGCCAGGACGATCAGCATCGCTAAGGACGTAGGCTGATCATATTTAGGGGGGGAAAAAAAAAATCCAAGTTAGAGGCAGTAGCAGAGCTGTTGTCTGGCAGCTGGGCAGGCAGCGAGGGAGAGCAGCAGGCAGGCATTCCAGCACGGATCGTCGCAGCTGCTGCATCCCAACCCTCCTCACCATGTGTGCAAGGCATCTTTTCCTTCAATGACTATTTTTTTTTTAACTCGCTGATAAAGAAAAACTTCATTTCGATGCAGCTGTAACTTCAATTTGACGCAATCCTGAAGGACAAAGAATTAACTTTCTACTTTAAAACTCAAGAAAGTAAAGCCTAGATGGGGGTCCCCTAGTGAGGTCCCCATCATGGGTCTGCAAGCAGCAGGAAAAGGACAAAAATTCCACGAAAGTAATAAAATTTCCCACTTTCTCTTTGCTAATTCAAGCTGTATCAGAGCACAAGAGGTTAATTCTGTTTTACAGATTTAATGTGGGGAAGTTAAAGCAGCTTAAAGCATTGGATTGCAAGCCTGTATTAAATATTTAACTTCCTTATATTCCCAAATATTTAACCCTTAAATATTTAATTTACTTATAGTCCTAAATATTTAACCCTTAAATATTTAACTTTCTAAATAATTCCTAAATATTAACCCTTATATATTTAACTTGCTTATATTCCTGAATATTTAACCCTTATATGTTTAACTTCCTTATATTCCCAAATATTTAACCCTTAAATATTTAACTTCCTTATATTCCTGAATATTTAACCCTTAAATATTTAACTTTCAGATGGGGGTATACCAGGTTGGCCCTGGTGCCAAACTTGTTTTTTCACCAGAGTTCCCACGACAAATATCACTGTGAGGAAAAATGAGAATGTTTGATAATACCAGAGAAAATGGAATAATCCACAATAAATTAATTTTCAGTGCTAAAGAGCATTGCAGGGGTGTCTGGAAAAAAAAATTATTTTCACAGATTTGCTCAACCAAACCGCAAGTTGCGGAAAGCGAAGCCTGAAAGCACAGCTTGTGCTTTTGAACTCCAAAATATTTCGGAAACTAGAAGTCTGTGAAAGCCTGAAATAGGGGAATGATGAACACCAGATCTGACCTACAGAGAAAAATATGCATCCTCCCCGTGGGGCTTGCGAGAGCTGAGATTAAATATTGGCACAGCTCCGCCGGGGTCAAGTGCATGCCTTCCATATACCGAGAGAGGTCTTAGGGTAGTTTTTGTTTCAGGGCAAAGCAAAAGGACCTTGTCCTAACTCATGCATGAACTTTGGTGGTGGCGGAACGAAGGCTGGAAGCGGCAGCTGTTGGCGAGCAGGGGATTTGCTCCGTTTTGAGGCCAAAAAGTGGCCACCTGTCATGGTCCTGCCATCATTTGATTTTCCATCACGGCTGGGGACAATGGGAGGAACCAAGGAGGAGGAGGAGGGATGGTGATTTGGGATTACTCATGCCAAGCCCGGAGATGAAAACAAGCAATCCTTGTTCCCAAGACGTCAGCTCCATTTAACCGTTCCAGTTGCTGCATCCTCTAAATGTTGAGTTCAACCCTAAGAACCCCTGCGATGATTGGAGCAATTAGAGCCAGTAAGACAAGATGACCTTTCCGAACAACAGGCAGAGAGATTATCAGCAAGAACCTGCTCTCACCTAAATATCACATAACCCCTCGCTCCTCCTCGGATAGGAAAAAAACAATTCGGAAGCAGCACTCCCCCTCTTCCTGACAGCGACGCGGTGATATTTATAGGACGATGAGATAACGCTGTAAAACACAAAGTCGCTTCCAAGCATCAAGACGGTGGCCCTAGAGAGCAAATCTCATTTTTAGCAAAAGAACCACCCCCTCCTAAGCAGAGCAAGTGGGGAGAAGCTTGCTGTATGGAGGTTGACCCACCACAAAAAATCCCTCCATCCTTTGCAGAAATTCTGGAGCAAATTTACAACCAGGTGCCACCTCCGCATGATTGTTGGAGATTCTGCTTCTTGCCACCCATCTGCCCAAGCACCTTCCTGAACCCCACCGTGCACTGTATTTTGCCACCGGAACGAGCGATAGAAAACAAAAAAAGCCTCGATTGTTCCTCCAAACACAAGCACGGACAAAAAAAACAAAGGCAAAAAGGAGAGGAACCGCCTGCTACCCGTGGTGAAACCTGGCCATATGTTCCGCTGTTATAAATCACTCTGCTAGCATGCCTCATACCCGGGTGCAGAATCCAATCGCTTGGCAGAGTTGGTGTGAAATCTGTCATTCGGGCTGCTGGGACGATTGAAAAGTCAGTTAGGCAAAGCAGGTCGGCCCCCATCTCCCCCTTCCTCCAAACCTTCTCCCCATCCAGGAGAAACATAGGTTCGCGCCTTCCCAACAGAGCCCTGAGCATCCAGCTGGAATTCCTTCTGTTATCCCATCCCCTGTGCTCCAAAAATTCCTGCTCTCGAGGGGATGACAAATGTCTTTGCGTTTCAAGAGTTAACTTAAATTCTCCTGGTGGTTGCACACACTTTTGTGACCACTTGAAGGAGACACCCTATGAGATCGGCTTCTCCTCCGTGCCATCACAATGCCAGTGAGAATTAACGCAGCAGTAGACGGACCCCCCCAATACCAAGAGCATCTGTGCTGGGCAAGTCAGAAAAGCCCAGATGGTGAGAAGAAAGCCACCTCTGATGGTGGCTGAGACACAGGCATGGAGAGAAACACGGCAAATCCAACACGCTCATGTGAACCTCGTGAGGTTCAACAAGGCCAAGGGCAAGGTCCTGCACATGGGTAGGGGCAACCCCCAGCACAGACACAGGCTGGGAGGAGAATGGATGGAGAGCAGCCCTGAGGAGAAGGACTTGGGGATGCTAGTTGATGAGAAGCTCAACGTGACCTGGCCACGTGCGCTGGCAGCCCAGAAACCACCCGTGTCCTGGGTACATCACCAGCAGCGTGAGCAGCAGGGCGAGGGAGGGGACTGTCCCCCTCTGTTCCACTCTGCTGAGACCCCCCCTGCAGTGCTGCATCCACCTCTGGGGTCCTCAGCACAGGACAGACACGGAGCTGTTGGAGCGGGGCCAGAGGAGGCCACAGAGATGGTGTGAGGCTGGAGCAGCTCCCGTGCGAGGACAGGCTGAGAGAGTTGGGGGGGTGCAGCCGGGAGAAGAGAAGGCTCCAGGGAGACCTTCTTGTGCCCTTTCAATACTTAAAGGGGGCTATAGGAGAGATGGCAAGGGACTCTTGATCAGGGGGTGGAGTGATAGGACGAGTGGTAATGATTTTGAACTGAAAGAGGGGAGATTTAGATTAGATCTAAGTGAGAAAATTTTTACGATAAGGGTGGTGAGACACAGGACCAGGTTGTCCAGAGAGGTGGTAGATGCTCCATCCCTGGAGATGTTAAAGGCCAGGCTGGATGAGGCTTTGAGCAACCTGGGCTAGTGGGACGTGTCCTTGCCCATGGCAGCAGGTTTGGACTAGATGACCTTGAAAGGTCCCTTCCAACCCAAACCATTCTATGATTCAATGATTCTATGCCGCTGTTAAATCAGCAGTTTGACCATGCAGTGTTTTTGAGACCCACCAATGGGTCTACCCTCCATGACCGCACGTTGCATGTTGAGCCACTTCCCCCCCAGAAAGCTGCAGAAACCATCCCTCTAAATATCAGCTATGGAGCTCAAGGGATCATACAGGCACTAGCAACAGCTTCCTACAAAGTTTTAAAGGCTTTTCAAATACTCCTAGTCCAGTTTATAGTCTAAGAACAAGACGCCATGGATGCACATGGGAGGGAAGACAAAGGAAATGGGATGAAATGATGAAACCAAGCATGCCGGCTCAATCTGGAAATTCAATTTGTTATTTCTGAGCTGATAAAAGCAAACAAGAAAAGCAGTCCAACGTGGAACACAATTAACCCATTTGGATGAAAGATCGTACTAAAGAGTCCTGGATTCCTACCTCCAGTGTGCGCATCTTCTCATGCTGCATCGTAAAGCCCCTGCCTAAGGAAATAACTGAGTAGAGCACTAGGAAACTATTTTATTTCCCATACAACAAGCTGGAAAGCAAGGTTTCCCTTCTGCACTCTGTTTTCTATCAGACCCATGAAAAATCACTATGTTTTATCTAACGTAAACTACCCAAACAAAGTGCTGGAGCAAAACAAACAAACCTTTTTTGAAGACTTTCCACGAGTACTCTTGGATGAGATGACAAAGTCAATTTTTATGAAGTATATGCATCAAAGCCTGGGAGCAAAATTGCATTCTTCTTTCTCTCTCGTAGGGAAAAAAAAAAACCAACCAACAAACCAACAGCTGACCTTAAGGCTAAACTGAACAATTGCGAGACAACTCTAAATAACCTTAAAACTAAAAAAAACCCAGAATGTCAGAAATAAATGTTGGGTCTGTGGACTAAAACCTAGATATTGAACTTTGAGAAATAAACCAGGGATGTCAATAAATAACATCTGACCTAAAAGGGCTACTTTTCTACACAAATCACATTAAATGAACGCAACGAAACAAAACGCTTTCATGTTTCACCAATCCTTGGAACAAACTTTGTAAAAGGAAACCTACCCAAAGAGCAAAAACCCCATCCCAAACTGCATAACCCACCACGAAAGAGTGACTTGGCAGGTGGGAGAACATTTGCTGCTTCCAGAGACTCCTTTGGCAGAAGCAGCAGATTCCGGAGGGTCACACCCTTTGTCAGGCGAATGTGACAACGATAGGATAGTCCTCAAAACTTGGCCTGGATAGTCAGCTAGGATGCGGAAGGCTGCTCCTGGCTATAAATCTTAGAAACTTATATAACAGTAGCTTCCCAGAGGTCCTTATATATAAGAAAAAAGGAAATCTTTGCATCCCAATTGGAGCAAGACTGTGCAGAAAAGGAGGAAGAAGTTTAAGACGAGAATATTGCAAGTTTTCTACAACTAGGAAAAACTGTGCATCTTCCAAAAAAAAACACCCAAAAAACACCAGCTCCCAAAAGAGCAAGAACGACCCTCCCTCCCACCTTCTCAAGGTCTCAGTCCTTATTCTAGCTGGGAGATGGAAAGCTTGCAGCACAGGAGTTACAGCCCAATGTCAGGTTTCCCTGTTTTTATAATATTTCAGGCCTGAGCGGACATTAAGAAGTCACCTGGGCCACCTTCCCTTCCTCCCCTAAGTACAGGTAACTTCAAGTTATCCTGCTCAGAGCCTTTTTCAGTCAATTCCCAAGGATGAACATCTCTAGGAGACCACTCTCAGGTGAAGACTACATTAAGAGCCCTCCATGGTCCAGCTCTGCATCGTCTCTCACCCTTCCCCTGTGCTCCATCCATGGAAAAGCCAAGTTCTATCTCCACCATTACCCCATGAGGTAGGTAAAGATGACGGTCTGATCCACTCCCAACCTCCTCTCCAGGCTGAAGAAGCCCAGCTCTCATTAAACGCTCATGTCAACATGATGCCCTCTAAGAAAGACGTAGCAGACCCCTCTGGTCTCCACCATCATCCCTTGAGGTAGGTGAAGATGACGGCTGGATCCACTCCCAACCTCCTCTCCTGGCTGAAGGAGCCCAGGTCTTGTTAAACACTCCCATAAACGCGATGCCCTCTAGAAGAAGAGGCAGCAGACCCATCTGGTCTCCACCATCACCCCATGAAGCAGGTGAAGATGATGGTTGGATCCACTCTCAGCCTCCTCTCCAGGCTGAAGCTCATTAAATGCTCACATCAACGTGATGCCCTCTAAGAAGACGCAGTGGACCCATATGGTCTCCTCCACACCAATTATTCAACGCTTGGGACAGACATTCCTGGAATGATCAGGCTGCAGCACCATCTGTTCCGTCACGTTGGGCTGTCTGGTGCAGGAGAAAAGCTTCACTTGTGCACGAAAATGTTTTCCAGAGCCTGGTCTGATTCTCCTTGCCAAAGCTGGAAGATCTCAAAGATCTTGTTGATTTTCCGTTCCAAGCACCCCAGGTACATTTCTGTGCTGTATTTGGTAAGAACCAGCAGTACCGCACAGTCCTCTGCTATCCAAACACGTCCATATGTAGTTACGTTGTCCCAGCCCACTCCAGCAGAGAGAAAAAGAAGAAAAAAAAAACAGCAGCGACATCACTTCATGGTGCCTTGGAAGGCACCCAGATTGCACAACATGTGGAGCGGCACGGGAAGCCTGACCAAACATGCCAACAGCTCCAGCGTGCTCCATGATCTTCATTTCATGCCTCAGCCTTCTCTCCCATATCACTGAGTGTTTTGTGGCCAAGAATTCCATTTTGGGAATTAGAGCTGTCCTCTGGTGTTTTCAGCCCAGACAAATTTGGTTTCTCCTTCCTCCCCCCTCACTTCTCCAGTGCTTATGGTGGTATCTGTCTGGCCAACTGGAGAAGAGTTGAGAAGACTTGCCATGGGCACCACCACCGAGTACTGCAGGAGGCTGGATGAGCCGACCTTAGTTGTCACACGGAATCATTGAACAGTTTGGGTTGGAAGGGACCTTCACGATCATCTAGTTCCAACCCCCCTGCCATGGGCAGGGACACCTCCCACTAGACCAGGTTGCTCAAAGCCTCATCCAGCCTGGCCTTGAACCCCTCCAGGGATGGGGCATCCACAGCTGCTCTGGGCAACCTGGGCCAGGGTCTCCCCATCTTTCCTGGAGTTCTGCCCCCCAGAAGTTCTGCCAGAAGGTCCCCCCAGAGCCTTCTCTTCTCCCGGCTGCACACCCCCAACTCTCTCAGTCTGTCTTCGCACGGGAGCTGCTCCAGCCTCACACCATCTCTGTGGCCTCCTCTGACCCTGCTCCAACAGCTCCGTGTCTGTCCTGTGCGGAGGACCCCAGAGCTGGATGCAGCACTGCAGGGGGGGTCTCAGCAGAGTGGAGCAGAGGGGGACAATCCCCTCCCTCGCCCTGCTGCTCACGCTGCTGGTGATGTACCCAGGACACGGGTGGTTTCTGGGCTGCCAGAGCATGTGTACGGGGCATGTTGAGCTTCTCACCAACCAACATTCCCAAGTCCTTCTCCTCAGGGCTGCTCTTAAGCCACCCATCATCCAGTCTATCCTGGAAGGAGAAGAACAGCTCCTACAGCAGCAAGGAAGGGGATTCTTCCATGTATCCTTCCGTCCTTGCTCCATATAGGGGTCAGGAAGCTCCAATCTCTTGTTCTTGTCCAACATCAAGTCTCCAGCTGTGCAGAGGACATAATGAAACATTCTCTAAGAGATCATGGAATCACAGAAGGGTTTGGGTTGGAAGGGTCCTTAAAGATCATCTAGTCCCACCCCCTGCCATGGGCAGGGACGTCTTCCACTAGACCAGGTTGCTCAAAGCCTCATCTACCCTGGCCTTGAACACCTCCAGGGATGGGGCATCCAGAGACGCTCAACAGGTTCTGGAGCAAGGCGGAGGAGAGGTTAATATGTTTCAGTTCTGACAACCTTAAACTCATGCATTGATGATGTCTCAAGACCCAAGAAGGTGGCTGCAGCCCCCTTGGGTGAGCACAGAAGTCCTGTTTCATAAGAGCTGTGCCCTCAATCCCAGCCGTTTATGCCATTTATGGAGATTTTTATGTTCATCCTATTGCCTGAATCGACAGAACGTATAAAACATTTTGTATTTGACAGCTCTAAGGATCAAAAATTCTTCCAAGGACTCGCTGCATGATTGCCAATCAGGGAAAAGTGCAGAAACCTGCCATTAAATCCTATTCTCTGATGTCCGAAGGTGGGCTGCGCATTACCATAACTACATGCCTATTTGTCAACAGCCCCTTACTGGTTTCCAAATGATACATTGCTGGCAGCTTGCTTTTGTTCCTCCTCCTCCTCCCCCAAAATTCTAGAAAAGCTACAGCCGCGCATAGAAATAAGAGTGCCGCTTGCTAATTTGGTACTAAAACAAAAGAAAAAAAATACAGAGGCCTCAAACCCCCCAGCCTTTTTCATTCATCTTGAGCTATTCAAGGTTTTTAGTACCCTGCCAGCTTTGCCTGCTGCTGGGCACCCTCAGAAAAAAGCAAAAGTGATGCATACATCATTGCAGCCCTGAAAATGAGCTCTGTGGATCCCCGTGCATCAAGCAGCAGCGTATCCTCCCTTGTTATTGCATCTCCCATGATAACTGGGGCAAGAACTGGTCTTGGTTTCCTAAGATGGATGATACAACTCATTTTCTTCCAACTCAGTGAATTGCGTTGACCCTAAAGGTGAAAAAAAATCTCTACGAAGATGTGACTCCATGATACAGCATTAAATGGAAATGCTTCTGAAATAGAAAACCTGGGGGTTTGATCCTACTGTAGCACTAAAGGGCTAAAAAAACTCCGTCATGCTGCCTCTACAACAATCATCATCAACTTTGGTGGGCCTCCATTTGTTACGGTGAGGTCGCAGATAATAAGGGCCCCGTGGCAGGACACGTTATCATGGAAGCTATTAACGACAACAACGTTTAATTACCTTAATCCATTTAATAAAACGTTTTACTAAAATTAGCCAGATAAATTGCTCCGATAGTAATGTTTGAGATGAATTCCGCTCAGAATCTTGGTATTTAACCCACTTCTCCACTTATCTGAATACAGAGCATAGCTGCTCGGGGTGGGAACGTGGAGGAATGTTTCTTCTTTAGCATCTGTAGATTGGCAAGAAGCTCTTCTAATCTCCTTAAAAACTCTTCCAAACATTCCCCCGGTCACTAACAACTGGTTTTGTTCTTTGGAAAGACCAAACGAGAAGAGTTAAGCCCATGCCAAGTTTCATTTGCTCGGGACTAGGAGCTAAACAAGCATTGATGAAGTGCCGCACAACAACAAGAAGTTCCTCATTTTGTTTATACAGCACATACTGGCCGGTCCGTGGTCACAGATGAAGTGTCTACATTCGGTTTCCAGTGGGAACAGATTGGTCTGGAAAACACTTCCAGCACCAGGGTTTTTCATTCGCCAGCAAAGGATCTTGAAGCACATGGTGTGGAGGTTAGCCAGCTCCCCCAGACAGACGATTTGGGTGGCTGCCAGAGCATCTATGCCTCTATAAATGCCCCATCCCTGGTGTTTTCCCCCCACCCCCCCCAGGTCGTTTCCCCAAACGCTACTCCACACCTTGTTGGGGGTCACTACGCAGTTTTTACCTAGGTTGCGTTCAAAGAGACGCACGTGGAAGTCTGCAGCAAGATAAAGAACATCAATCCATTTTTCCTTTGCTGTTGCACAGATGGGGAGCAACAAAACCAACAACAACAACAAAAAGCTTAAATCTTTGCAGCATCATGAAATTTCCGTATCTTTTCAGGCTAAGCCTCGGTCCTTGCAGCAAGGACTTGGCCATGCAGGAGAACTCGGTTTCATCACCTGGAAGCTGGACCAAAGAGGACATTAAGCTCTTTTAAACAGATCTCGCATTGTTGACGAATCTATTTTCTTGGCCAAAAGGCAGAGAATCAGGGATGTTAAGCGAGGAAGTCACCCAGCAGATGATCAGCATGACAAGATCTGGCTGAATACCCGCTCTTGGTCACCATGAGAAGAGCCAGAGCTGCCCAAGCCCCGGATGCTTTCAGTCTCTAGAGTTATTCCCAGGCAGGCAAAGCTCTCGGCTTGAACTCAACCCATGCCCAGCAGGCAGAAAGTCCAAAAAGCTGAAACACGGTGTCCTACTGCCTGTTCCCAGCATCTTGTACAGACTTGTCAGGCTTCCCCCACAATTTATGCATGCTCTATGCCATCACGTCAAAACCACAGTCTCTCAGTTCGCATTTAACTCTTTAGTAATCATACGGTGGAGTATGTGAACGCAATATTTTGGAAGGATCTTTCTAGCAAAGCAATGCTAAACTTTAACTCCCAATGGTACAGAGTTTTCCCTCAGACTCCTCATTTGGAAACACATCCCGTAATCCCCATCGCACCCTTCCCTGCAGCATCTTTTTCAGACAGCCCACGGGAAGGCAGCTGAGCTCTGACAAACATCTTGCCAGGAAGACATGCTTCCCTGCTCCGCTTTCCCCATACGCCGTGGTTACTTTGCTGAATTTTTCTGCTAGTACCATCATCAGGGTAGAATTAGATTAGATATTAGGAAGAAATTTTTTATGATGAGGGTGGTGAAGTGCTGGCCCAGGTTGCCCAGAGAAGCTGTCGATGCCCCATCCCTGGATTCTATGATTTTATCGTGCATTTGTCCTAGCCATACAACAACAAGCACCAATCTGCAGCCAGGTGGTCAAGCTCATGGAATCATCAAATGGTTTGGGTTGGAAGGGACCTTCAAAGGTCATCTAGTCCAAGCCCCCTGCCATGAGCAGGGACATCTTCCACTAGTTGCTCAAAGCCTCATCCAGCCTGGCCTTGAAACCTCCAGGGATGGGGCATCTACCACCTCTCTGGGCAACCTGGGCCAGGGTCTCACCACTCTCATCGTAAAAAATTTCTTCCTTAGATCTAGTCTGAATCTCTCTTCTTTTAGCTTAAAACCATGACCCCTTGACCTATTGCTTCAGACCCTACTAAAAAGTCTCTCTCCATCTTTCTTACAAGCCCCCTTTAAGTATTGAAAGGCTGCAAAAAGGTCTCCCTGGAGCCTTCTCTTCTCCAGGCTGCACAACCCCAACTTTCTCAGCCTGTCCTCGCATGGGAGGTGCCCCTCAGCCCTCGGACTATTTGTGTGGCCAAATAA
Source organism: Pterocles gutturalis (assembly GCF_000699245.1). Classification (NCBI taxonomy): domain Eukaryota; kingdom Metazoa; phylum Chordata; class Aves; order Pterocliformes; family Pteroclidae; genus Pterocles; species Pterocles gutturalis. The sequence continues at coordinate 11,570 of NW_010123968.1, forward strand.
CCCTATCCCTGCCTCCATCCTGAAACAAGATGGAACCAGCTGGTAGAATTGTTACACACATGTAGTGACACTTATTCATACTGAAGTTATCAGGACTAGCATCATACCATCAAAACTGTATCGAAAGAGCTCCCAAATCCCCCAGCACCCAAAACCATGAGCGGAATTACACGAGTGCAGAAGAGAGTAAGCTGTCCAGTCCAAAACAGATTTTATATATTTTTCTTGGAGAATTCCAATGTGGGGAGGAAAAAAAAGTGACGTGAAGAAGGAAAGAGATAAAGGTCGCTGAAGGTGCTTTACTTTAATTGTCTTACAAAAATAACGATATCCAACCACCCTGATTGCCAGAGAACAAAACCCCAGAAGATGGAGAACGAGGTGGTTTAATCAAATGCTGAAAAAAACAAGTATCTGTTGCATAGGAAAGCAAAATGATACAAACCAAGTCTTTCCCACTTAGATGACAAGCCATTTCTCCCTGGCAGAACGAGACTGGAAAAATAATATTTCACAAGGAAATATTTTTTTTTTTCCACGATAACAGCCAAGCATTGCAACAGAGGCCCCGTGAGGCTTCAGAATCTGCTCTCGGAGGTTTTCAAGACCCTGCACAAAGCCCTTTGCAGCCCAGATGAATTCAACACTTTGAGCGGAGGTTTAGACTGTCCAACCTGAACAATTTTGAGTCAACAACACACAGAATGTCTTTGTATGGGCAAACGAGCCACTACTCGGGATAACAGGAGAGGCACAGCAGAAGGTGAAGATGATGTTCAAGAAGGAAGGGTTGAGGAACTGCAGGAACACAGAAGGGTTTGGGTTGGAAGGGACCTTAAAGATTGTCTAGTTCAGCCCCCTGGCCATGGGTAGGGACACCTTCCACTAGACCAGGTTGCTCAGAGCCTCGTCCAGCCTGGCCTTGAACACCTCCAGGGATGGGGCATCCACAGCTGCTCTGGGCAATCTGGTCCATGCAGAAAGCACGATCTGTCTCTGGGAAAGAGCCTCTGAACTGGCAGTGTTGAGTGCTATGGCATGCTAGGAAGCACTATGGTAACCAGTGTTTCCAGAAGAATTTCTAGAGGCTTTGGACCACGGGAACTTTCATACCCTGGTAAACTTCCAGGCTTCTCAGTGGTGTTTAATCCCTAATCTTCTGAAGCTTCATTATGCAACCACATGCAAAACACTTATTTTTTGTTTCCATTTCCTTTTTTTTTTTTTTTTTTTGGTTTAATCACTCCAGAAAAAGACAGAAAACATCGTGAAGACCTGACCAGGCTCATGCCCCACTGTCTGTCAGCTACACGGCCATGGAAAGCCCATTCACCTCTGCATCAAGCCCAGGCATGAAATAACATCCGCACAAATTAATTGTAAATGTCCATGGACTTACACTTAAGACATCTGTACATCTTCAGGGTGCGGACCTAATTTATTATAAAAAAATGATGAATTCTTTCTAGGTATGTCGGGTGGCAGCAAGTGTCTGAAATATTTAGAAACCTGGAGATGTTCAAGGCCAGGTTGGATGAAGCTTTGAGCAACCTGGGCTAGTGGAAGGTGTCCCTGCTCATGGCAGGGGGGTTGGAACTAGATAATCTTTAAGGTCCCCTCCAATCCAAACCATTCTGTAATTCTATGAACCCAGAGGAAGACTGGGGATGCTCATGACCCCATTTTATCTACCGTATAGCAACACAATACACCAATTTTATACACCAACACAAAGCCAGAGTCCTTCCCATGATGGTCCTTCAGCCACCCAGATTCAAAACAGCCAAGTCAAGCCTTCGAAAAAAAAAATTCATCTCACTAGGTACAACAACTAACTGCAGAACAGCGTTTTTATGGAGATGCAGCGTTTTTATGGAGATGCAGCTACGGTAGCAGTCACCAGGTGCTTGAGAATAAACAAGTCTCCCAGTAGGAGCAAGCCTTTCAAGTTGTTTTTTGGGTTTTTTTAGGTTATACATCCCACAAGCTGCATGTTCCGGTTGGGCACCACATGGACAGATGTAAAACAGTAACTTCTGGAGAAGATGACTGCAAAACACAGATGTAAGTGATGGTTGGATAAATGTGATCATTTACTCATAGAATCACAGAATGTTGGAAGGGACATTAGAGACCACCGAGTTCCAACCGCCCTGCCATGGACACCCTCCACTAGACCAGGTTGCTCAAAGCCTCATCCAGCCTGTCCTTGAACACCTCCAGTGATGGGGCATCCACAGCTGCTCTGGGTAATCTGGGCCACTGCCTCACCACCCTCACAGGAAAAAATTTCTTCCTAATATCTCATCTAAATCTCCCCTCTTTCAGCTGAAACCCGTTACCCCTTGTCCTGTCACTACAACCCCTGACCAAGAGTACCTCCCCATCTCTCCTGTAGCCCCCTTTAAGTCCTGGACATGCTAATGGACCCCACAGAGCCATTAAATCTTTATTAATCATTTGCTACCAGCCAACATGTTGTTTTTCCCCAAACACCGGGTTGTCAGGACAGTTAGCTGGATCTTTCTGCTTGCCCTTTTAATACATCGGCACAATATTAGTTTTTATCCAGACTTTCTGGTTTCCTCAATTTCCAAGACTCACTGAAAAAATGATGGTCTGAAGAGCTATTCCAAGAGCTATCTGGTCCCACGAAAAGCTTGGACCAGATGACCTTTTGAGGTCCCTTCCAACCTGAGCTATTCTACAGAATCATAGAATGGTTTGGGTTGGAAGGGACCTTAGAGATTATCTAGTTTCAACCCCCCTGCCATGGGCAGGGAGACCTTTAGACCAGGTTGCTCAAGGTTGCCACCAGACCAGGTTGCTATGATTCTACTTGCCATAAATTATCAATTTTTTAAAAAAGGCATCTAAACTTTACCCTTGTTCTCCATTTTTCAAACAACACTAGGTTAAATTCCATTAGAAGAAGGCTGAGCTGTTCTCCATTTTCAGCATTACCAAAAACTACATCCCGTACATCAAATAACAGGCCTGAACTGTGGGTAAGTACAAGTTTTGTACATGTTGAGCAGCCACAAGACAAGCTTCTCAGTACGAATTTCTCACTCTTCCATTTCGATCTCCTGAGTCACTATCTAATTGATAATTCCGCCCTATCATTTCTCCCTTCCTCCTGATCACTGCATTCACCGCTGTAATTACTAGAGCTATTTTTCATCTACATTGGACTGGTTTTAATTGTCACAGCCTTCTTTTTTAAAGCTTTCAAACCATTTTTTTCTGTCCAAACCATCATAATCACCCAACTGAAAAAAAAACCTGCCGCCAGTTGGGTTTGTTCACCAAATACCCAAACAGCTCTTGATCACGGGCACCCAAGCAACTACTCATTGACTGAGCAGTTCCTGCCTCATTATCCATCCAGAGGAAGCCTTACAGGACTCCCAGGATCATTTAGCTATAATTTAGATATTCCAAGGATAGCAAGATGCCTTCAGCACATCCTCAGGGTCTTTACCTGTGTGCCGCAGATAGAATACACATCTTCCGAGGCACTGAATCTCACCTAAGGCAGCAGTCCAGCAGAGAAGCAAACGCTCTGTTAGGACACGTTTATATGTTTAGTGGGTTAGCTGGTGTTGGGTCGATGGTTGGACTTGATGATCCTTGAGGTCTTCTCCAACCTTAATGATTCTATGACACTCACCCATCTGTAGATGCCAAATGCTACAGTCAGATGAACCAAGTCCTTTTTTCAACATTTGCTACAAATCTTCTTCAATTTGCTCTTGCAATTAAAGCAGCAACCACTAGCTCCAAGGGAACGACAGAGGTGATTTAAAACTAATTTTGTCAAAACCAAGCTCCTAAAGAAAGTCGTGCCCAGCTCCTGCGAGTGGTTTGGTTTATTTTTGTTTGTTTGTTTGTTTTTAAAGAAGGAGGTTGGGAGATACTCTTCTTCCCCCCAACAAACTTTGCTCCCCACCGCTCGTCATCTCCTGTGCTTAGCTCAGCAGGCAGCTCCCACTCTCACCATCCCTAAGCTCCCACTGGGGAATAGGGGTGGAGGCAGCAGCATTTTTTCCTGGCTCCCCAGCCTCACCCATGGGGCTAATTAATATTCCTTAAGCACCACACCCCTAATTACAATAGACTGAGTACAAAAGTGCTTTGGTCTCAAAAGTTCGACTTGTGTTTTTCCTGCGTATTTACATCCTGCAGAATACCCATTAAGTCCATGTTTTTAATTACGCCATCAAAACCTCTTGATTAGAGTACAAAAAACCACTGACTCTGAAATTAGACACACAAAAAGCTCATTCCCCCCTAGTCCTTCAGGAGAGTAGTTCACCAAAGAAATCTTTTTATCCGAAGCATAGGATGCCCCAGACAGTGACATATACTCATCCCCGCAGTGAAAAAGCTCGGATAGAAGATGAAAGCTTGCCTTATTAGAACTAATTAGGATATAGAGCAAATTTAGCAACACTGGGGACGACCTGGGGCAGCTTGTGACGTTGCGAGCTGCAAAATAATTGCTGGCCGGAGCTCTATAGCCCTTTTCAGAAGATCACGTGCGATGGGCTTATGCGGTGCGATGCCTCCAGGACCGTCCCGTGTGCTTTGCACTTGCACAGACCGTGGCCCTTGACCATATCGGCTGTCTGCGCAGGACACAAGAGGGGAACAGAGCCGGCAGTGTTTTCTCCCCAAGTCATTTTTTTGAGTGTTTCCATGCAGTCGCAGCAAGGGGAGGATGGAAAAGAGCAAGAAAGGGGAAGGCTGTCCCCTTGCCGGGGAATGGTTGCTCTCAATAGTCCTTAACCACTTAAGCTCGCTTTTGTCTGTCGATAGCCGTTGTATATAGGAATTGGCCTATAAGAATTGTATATAGGGTTTTGTATATAGGACATTGTATGTAGGATTTTGGATATAGGATTCTGTATATAGGAACTGGCCACGTAAGCGCAAGCATTTAATGGGGAGCAAGGCATACGAACGAATTCTTTGACATTCTGTTACTTCACTTTCAGCACAAAATCCCCAAACTGCGAATTTAATCAAAATATTAAAAAAAACCACCCAAAAACCCAAGGAAACCAGATAATCTGCAACAGCAGGCAACTTTTGCTCTACAAGAGTTTAAGCACAGCCCAGAAGCCCATCAGCCTCCGCTGTCAAAACTGCTGACAGATCTCCATCTGCCCAGGAAAAGAGACTCTGGATGTCCCCTCCCTCCATCGTCCCCGCTGTCCCCAGTGCTTTACAGCTCCCTGTCGATGGCTTCAAAGAGCGAAGCCCAAGAATTCCCATACCCTGCTCTTGCTACAAGCAGCGTGGCAGCAGGGTAGCCTTTGGGGCAGGACAAACCCAAGAGAAGACAAGTTTCAAGAGGATATTTTCTTCTCCAAGTTCTCGCATCCAGAAGTGTGATGGAGCCCAGCAAAGCGAAAGAAAGTCACAAGTTGTCAAAACACACTCATTTCAAACCTGCTATTAGCGCCGTCAGCCACGTTAAGGCTGTCGTATCTACAAAACCTGATGCCCACCTCCATCCATAGAGATGTCCTGTCATCCCTTCATCCGCCATCTCACAGCATCCCTCTGGGCTGCTCAAGTAGACGAGTCTTCAGGGCGACCTTCTCCTTCCTTTCGGTTGACGACGCATCCAGCCGAAGGGTCTAATTTGGGGGGTGCTTTTGCAGACGGGGCTGCGAAAGCAAGTCGTCGCATGCCTCCTCGAGGAGAATGAGTGGGCAGGAGATCTCCAGAGGGCTTGGCAAAGAGCCCTCCCCTCTGAAGGCCGTGTGGGTGATGGCACTGCCCTCCCCAATCCAGCCTCCCCCGGGCTTTTGCAACAGAAAGAACCACAGAGAAGCTGTTTTGCTGGAGCCAGACGGCTCTTTCAGAAGAGCTTAATTAGTTGGGCTCCTAAATACGTGACGCTTAGATGGGAAACAAGGGGGGTTGGTTTTTTTTTTTTTTTTGGTTGGGCTTTTTTTTTTTTTTCCTTCCCTAGAAAGTTTGCAATCTACCCACTTCAGAGCCCATTCACAATCCGCCTGCTCTGAGAACCTGAACATGAGTAATTATAAACAGGAGGAGACAGACCAGCAGCCGCCCGAGATATTTCCCATACATTTACAGAGCCCTAATCCTGATGCTTTAAGAGAACAGGACCTGCCTTATTTCAGAAAAAAAAAAAAAAGGAAAAAAACCAACAACAAACCCCAGGGTAGCCTGACCTCACCGTATTTTAGTTTTGAATGTGCAGCTGCAGCAGATGGCTCACAAACGGGATGAAGAATAGGCTCCCATTATAAAAAGAAGAGAAAAAGAGACCTGATGCAAGAAGACCTGCCAAGCCAGAAGCTGAACTCAGGACAAGACAAAACCCCATTTTGCCAATTGGAGAAGACCTCTGACCACCTCAGAGCCATGGGGTAATCAACACAAGATCTGGGCTTTCAATCCTGCATATTAAAGATCTCAGGCAAGTAGTCAAGAAACGACACTGTATAATCCATTTTTAATGCTCTGTGCCCTTCTCCCCAATGTCACCGTCCGCCCAAAAAAAATTCCCGAGCAACAATTTATCCTGAGTAGTTTAATATTAAAGGAAAATTACAACAGAGGAGGGATTCTGAACGTAATGATTCTCCCAGCGAGTAGTACCCATTTCATAAATGAGTTATTTTCTGGCTGCTGAATGAGGCTCTTTTATTCTTTCAAGTCAGAGGCATGCCGGGGTGTCAATACCAGCCTCTTTAAAACCCACTGCTTTTTTCTCCCCTTCCCACTCGAGAACATCCCTCCACCCTACCTCACCCCCACTCCAGCCCCATTACACTGAACGTTGGCCACCAACTTGCTGGCATCCAAACCAACCCCCTCCTCCTTCAAAATTCAACCCATTTTAATCATTCATGGAATCATGGAATGGTTTGGGTTGGAAGGGACCTTAAAGACTATCAAGTTACAACCCTCTGCCATGGGCAGGGACACCTCTCACTAGCCCATGTTGCTCAAAGCCTCACCCAGCCTGGCCTTGAACCCCTCCAGGGATGGGGCATCCACAGCTTCCCTGGGCAACCTGGGCCACTGCCTCACCACCCTCACAAGTAAAGAATTTCTTCTTAATTATCTCATCTAAATCTACCCTAGTTCAGCTTAAAACCATTACTCTGCATCATCTGATTTTTTGCAGCACCAATTGCTCATATTTTACTTCTTCTCAGACCATGATCCAGATCCTGCAGCTCCTCCTACATGGCAGAATTCAGGAATGTGCCATTAACTTGGCCAAGTTTTGCCAAGATTTATTTTAATTGGGCTCTGATGAAGCCAAATGACTTATTATCACCCAAAGACTAGCCTTGAACTAACGCTTGAAACCACTATTGTGCTTCCAGTTGCCTTCAACACACCACGCAACTTGGAGAAAGTCACTTTGAATAATGTCTCCGTTTCCCAGACTGCACAACTGGGGAAAACCCTGACCTATTTGGCAGGAGTGTGGAGAGCCTGCGCTCAGTTTTTTTTTTTTTTTCTTTTTAATGATTTAAGACAACCCAAATCTAAGGCACTGGAGAGATGGGAATTACACAAAGTCATTAACAGAGCACCAAAGGGACAGCCTGAAAGCTAGTTATCAGTATTTTTCCTGTAATCCAAAATCCCTCTATCAATTTGCCAAAAGCCTAATCAAACAAACTTTACATCCTGCGTTGACAGTTGCCAAATGGAGGTTTGGAGACGAGGAGAGGGCTCCTAATAAAAGGGGCAACCAGCATCAAAGGTAGGGTAAATATTTACTAGCCAACATGGCACAAATGTACAGGAAAGCAGCTATTTTTTCCGATGAAGGTCACAGATCTTGAATTTAATCGTGCTGGGAAATGCAGATGGAGTCTCATGTCTCTTCTCTCATCACAAACTTCCATATCCCAAACTAGCTGAAGCGTTCAGACACTTTCCAAGTGCAATAAATACAGATTGTACCTTTATGGAGCTATCACAAAAGCAGACTGCACCAGGGTAAGAAGAAAAAAGAGAGACCTGGAGGCTCTTCCTTTTTGGTCCTTCCTAAGCTACTGGAAACAGGGGAAAAAAAAATAATAAATCACAACTAAAGAGTAGTAGTGAATTTGTGCAGTGAAGCCTGTTCCTACTATAATGATGTAGGACTTCAAGAGGGTCTTCCGCTCTTTTATCAAACATAGAGCTAAGCCTGTGTCTTGGTTTTGGCTGGGACAGAGTTAACTTTCTTCACAGTAGCTAGCGAGAGGCTGTGTTTGGATTTGTGCTGAGGAGAAGCTGATCACACACTGATGGTTAGAGTTGCTGCCAGGACAGTCAAGGACTTTCCAGCTTCTCTGCTGGGCCAGTGTCTGCAGGGGCAGGAGAAGTTGGGAGGGAGCACAGCCCCAGTTCCCAGCCCAGGATTTGATCTTAGGTTTAGGACTGAGACCCAAATTGGACAGTGGTCTATTCCATATCATGCACATCTTGCCCAGGATAGAGGTGAGGCTCTGTCTGAAAGTTCTCTCTTTTGCTCAAGGTCATCCCCTCTTGCTCCAGGTTGTCTCTCTCTGGGTTGCCCCTCTCTTGTGGTTGTCTTGCCCCCTCAGTCAGGTCTTGGTCTCAGACACTCAGGCTCTTATATCCTTTCCCGGGTTGCAGGTTTGGGACTCTCCCTGCTCTGGGATCATTAGCCAGGAATGGGCTGAGCCTTGGTCACCGGGTAGTGAGCAGCTGCACTGTGTATCACTCATTTGTACAATTTTATATATTAATAATTACTATTTTCATTATTATTATCATCTATTTTTTTCCTGTAGTTTAGTTATTAAGTTGTTCTTATCTCAACCCATGAGTCTTTTTTTCCCTTCACCCCTTTAACTCTCTCCCCCATCCCCAGGAAGGGGGAGAGCGAGTGAGCAGCTGCATGGTGTTTTGCTGACAGCCAGGGTCAAAACCACGACAGCCTGCTCACTGCATGGAGATTCAGTTTTGCTCCATCTCATCTGCCACCGAAGGCAGCGGCTGAGGCCCACAGCATGCTATTGCTACCTCTCCCTCTTGTCCCACACAATCCGCCGGCCACATTGAAAAGAGTTCTCTCCCTTTGAAAAAAAAAAAAAAGGCTGTTTGTTCCCACGTAGTGATGGCATTCAGCTTCAGGGCCGGACTCTCTGCAGGCGCTTGGGCAGACAAAGGCTGAGCCAAAGCTCCCAGCTCATGGCCAGTGCCCACGTAACGACATTACAGACCGACCTTGTTCTGGAGAATAGCAGCAAGTTCATGCTCTCCTGACTTGGAAAGTTCACTGAGCTGAACATCTGCCTGATGTACAGTGACACTTTCAGGGGGGGGAAAAAAAAAAAAAAGCAAACAAGTGGGAGGATTTCAGGCATCCAGCTCCAACTTGCGTTCAAACCTTAATCCCTTGAGAAAATACAAAAGCTCTGGGGACTAGGACTCTCACCATAGGTTTGTCAACACCTCCTGCAACGGATTTAATCCTCTACTGGTACCTACTAGTTGCTAAAGAATAATGAATGCATTAAAGTTCATTTGGAGAGAGCTTTACTGTCTGAGCTTTCCAATGGGAAGAAGTTCTGCATTTGTTTGCCACCATTTATTCACCCGTAAAATAACAATATCTCCTACAGCATAGAAGACCACGAGAGACCGTCATAAAATCCTCTAGCTGAAGATCAGAAAAATGGTCCAGAGTCTCCCTGTGCTGAAACAAGGAGCATCACAGCTGAGGGATAAAACCTTCGCTGATGAACAAAGCCAAACCACACTGTCCAGATTCACTGGCCCTCCCAGAAAGGTCAACTGTCATCTGATTTTCCCATCCTGCCCCATTCCACTCAAGGCTACATCCTCCACAGTGGAGCTGGGAAGGAACCCCCATCCTGACCTCAACTTCTACCACCCCAAGCATGGGATGGCTTGAACCAACAAGGGCAGGAAGGATTTGGGCAAAGACACCGAGTCGTGAATTAACCATCAGTGAGCTGAGACCCAGGTACCCTTTCCCTCCTGAAAACTGTTTAAACCAAGGTCAAGCCATGTCTCTGAGATTACCAGCTCCTAGTTGTGTCAGTCACACCTCACCTGGATGTTACGTGGTGCCTCTTATCCCCCTCGCACAAATGTCCATTCAACAGCCTCTCCACCCACCTTCATGGGGTCTGGTGGCACGTCTAAGATATTGAAGAGCAGCAGGTGGATCCTGCTCTGAAGAACTTCTGTCTTGAAGAGAAAAAGTCAAGAAAGTAAAGACAAACTAGGCAAAATCATAGAATTATAGAATGGTTTGGGTTGGAAAGGACCTTAAAGATCTTTGTGTCCCAACCCCCCTTCCATGGGCAGGGCCACCTTCCACTAGGCCAGGTTGCTCAAAACCTCATCCAACCTGGTCTTGAACACCTCCACGGCTTCTCTAGGCAATATCTTCCAGTGTCTCTCCACCCTCATCTTAAAAAATGACTAACACCAGCTGTAGCTATTGCGTTCTCTTGGATTCCTGCCTTGGTAGACCTACCTGGCATAGTCCACCCACCCATGGGGTGTGGGATGAGTCACAGTGTCCACACAGAGTCACCAGAAGAAAGGTATGGGTCAAAAACCCCACAAATAAATATGCTGTTCTTTGAGGGATTTTTTTCAATTTTATTTTTAATAGAGACATTTTCTAAGCAATGCTCTACAATCTTAAATTCATCTGACAAATTCAAAACTCCCTGACATCCCTGTAATTAGCCGCAGACAGCTGACTTCCACTTTGACAAACAGCGCTATACTTGCTCTGCACGGCTGTGTTCTGCATCCCGATAGAGTGTTATTCATTTTCAAGTACCATCCTTCACCCCAGAAGCTCAAGCCATGCAGACACCAAAAACATTCTGCAGGATTGGAGGGGGGGGGGGGGTCAGCACTTTGCAATTTCCTGATCTTTTATTTCAGCTCTTTGAGCACGTGGAAGCGAGAGATGACAGCATCCAAACCTCTCCCTAACCGTTCACCATTTTCAAGCCAAGGACTGCATTGCATCATTCGGTTACTGGAGGAAACCAGTTTCCCAGTATGTATTTGATTGCAACAAGCCCAATTCTGCAGGTAGAAGAGTGGACTCTTGCGTAAACTCCTTGGTTTATCCCGTGCACGATGAGTCCCCATTCACCAGACAGTGCTGCGCTGATCCCCCCCGCCCCTCCCATGCAAAGTTAGGAGGTACTGCATCATTTATATGACCTATTTGCATACCAAAGATGTATCTCAGAATTAGAGCTGGATGCTGTTAGGAACTGTCCCTGATCTAATTTTTACAGATAACCAGGATGGAGTTACTCCTTCTACACCCTCCACGTGACTGTTACAGTGTCAGCAAACAGAGGGATGTGGTAGGACCATAGAATGATTGAATGGTTTGGGTTGGAAGGGACCTTTTAAGGTCATCTAGTCCAAGTCACCGGGACCTTTTAAGGTCATCTAGTCCAAGCCACCTGCCATGAGCAGGGACATCTTCAACTCGATCAGGTTGCTCAGAGCCCCGTCCAAACTGACGTTGAATGTTTCCAGGGATGCAGCATCTACCACCTCTCTGGGCAACCTGGGCCAGTGTTTCACCACCCTCATACTAAAAAATTTCTTCCTTACATCTAGTCTGAATCTCCCCTCTTTTAGTTTAAAATCATCACCCCTTGTCATAGAATGACAGAATGGTTTGGGTTGGAAGGGACCTTCAAGATCGTCTTGTTCCAACCCCGTGCCATAGGCACGGACACCTCCCACTAGCCCAGGTTGCCCAAAGCCTCATCCAGCCTGGCCTTGAACCCCTCCAGGGATGGGGCATCCACAGCTTCTCTGGGCAACCTGGGCCAGGGTCTCCCAATCTTTCCTGGAGTTCTGCCCCCCGAGAAGTTCTGCCAGAAGGTCTCCCCGGAGCCTTCTCTTCTCCAGGCTGCACAACCCCTCTCAGCCTGTCCTCGCACAGGAGCTGCTCCAGCCTCACACCATCTCCGTCGTTCCTCTGGCCCCACTCCAACAGCTCCATGTCTGTCCTGTGCTGAGGACCCCAGAGCTGGATGCAGCACTGCAGGGGGGTCTCAGCAGAGCAGAGCAGAGGGGAAGAATGCCCTCCCTCGACCTGCTGGTCCCTACCACCTTAGCGACAGCAGATAATGGCTGGAGCTCCACCTCCCCACGATATATCACTAATGAATCAAACACAGTGAATCTCAGTGCTTGGTATCACCTGCAGAAGGAACACGAGACCAAAAATGGCAATAAATCGAAAGCCCAGTGTTTTATTTCTATCAATACCTACTAAGTGTTCAGGGTCATGATAGAATCCACTTAACTGCGGACTAAAATATTTAAGCCCAGCTGAGTCTGCACCTGAATCCTTGCGGCCTTCCTCCCATCTCTCCATTCATTTAGATCACTTATGAGTATTTCCTACTCCTGCTTGATTGCCAGAGGAGATATTTGCTGCGTAACCTTTGCTTTCAAATCCCAAGCACTGAGCACAGATTTGGGTCAGAGATACGCCAAACTTCCGTCAAATCTCCAGGTATAGCCCTTAGCCAGCTGTCCGGCAGCCATGTGAGTAACGTGTATTTTCTTCCCATCGGTTACTACTGGAAAAATCGACCAGAAACCATAGATTAATAGGCAAAAAAAAGAAAAACAGTAAAAATAGACAATTTTTTTTTTTTATATGAGAGACACTGGGTATCAATCTAGAGATTCATCTACAAATGTCAAATGTCAACTACAAAAGCTTTGACTTACTGGTGGCACAAGTTTTCCCAGTCCAACTACGCCACTCAGACTTGTTGCATAAAGGAAAGGGTCAGAATCGCTTCCAAAACTTTTATTTAAGCAATTCTAATGCAGGCAGAATTTTTTTAGATGTTTTTGAATTCTTGAGAATGTTTACTTCTCAAGAGCATTAAAAAATCCTCAAAATTCAAATCTCAGATTTTTTGAGATCAGGATTTTTTCAAAAGCCTCAAAATACTCTCTAGCAACATACCACATTATTTTTCCTGATATATTCAGCATGCCTCAATCAACACACCCTTAAGAGATTTTATTCCTGAACCAGCCTATGCTCTTGGTGTAGCATGTTTGAACTCAACCATTAAAAAAAAAAAAAAAAAAAAAAAAAGCTGTTCTGAACAGCTTCTTCCCTTTTACATAATATTTACAGTGCAGGACTGGAAGTGGGAGAGGTCAGACAGCGCTGGGCCACCGAAATGGAGAAGATTTTTTTCATGCCCTTTACATGACGTACTTCAGACTTGGGTGGTTGGAGAGCATCTTTCCTTGCAGAAGTTCTTAGGAAAAAAACTGTATTCACAGATGGCACAGCCCCTGAGGAAACCAATCTTTTATGAAGACGTGTAACAGCATCAGTGAGTGTATCTTTTAAGTTTTATTGTGTAAAAATGCATCATAGAATCACAGAATGGTTTGGGTTGGAAACGTCCTTAAAGATCATTGAGTTCCAACCCCCTGCCATGGGCAGGGGCACCTTCTACTAGACCAAGTTGCTCAAAGCCTCAACCAACTTGAGCTTCGACACCTCCAGGGGTTAAGTTCTCCATGTCAGATTTCACCAGTTCTATAATTTTATTTCCAACTCAGCAACAGGATTCAAACACATGTGGTATGCTGAGTGTAAAGAATCAGAAGGACAAAGAGCTGAAGGAAGTCAGCTTTTAGAGGAACGCAAACCGCAACTAAGCACTTGGTCTGAGGAACCCCAAGGTTCTTCTGCAAGTCAGAGTGACCTTTCTGCAGCAGAGTGAGCCCAGCCCAGCCACCAGCAACAGGGCTATCAGGTTATAATTAGATATATGTTATATATATAGGTATACCTATAGTGTTGCTGCCCAGAGAAGCTGTGGATGCCCCATCCCTGGAGGGGTTCAAGGCCAGGCTGGATGAAGCATTCAGCAACCTGGTCTAATGGAAGGTTTCCCTGCCCTTGTCAGGAAGGTTGGAACTCAATGGTCTTTAAGGTCCCTTCCAAACCTAACCATTCTATGATCCCATAAGGTGTTCCACTACCCTGGAGGTGTTCAAGGCCAGGCTGGATGAGGCTTTGAGTAACCTGGGCTAGTGGGAGGTGCCCCTGCCATATGGCAGGGGGGTAGGAACTAGATGATCTTTAAGGTCCCTTCAAACCCAAACCACTCTATGATTCTATGACCTTAGAATTCAACAAAAGTGGCAGAAAACTGAGGCACTGCCCTGCTAAAAGCAGTAATATCTCCTTGGTGGCATTTCTGACAATGCACCTCCAGTTTCAATCAGTAGCTCCAGGTCCTGATGCTATCAGGGATTCAAATCTCTACAGAGGGTTTGCGCTATCCTGTTTTCTTTCTCTGGCAGAGCAATTACAGGCACCTTGCAAATATCTAATCCTTAAATGAACTCAACTTCAGTTTTAGCTTCCTGCAGAGCCCAGCAGGTGCCTCTCAAAAAGTACTCCCTGCTACAGCAATCAGCGGAGGAGCCAGTTGTATCACATTGTGCCAGCAATGCTGAGACGTAGACAAACGCTCAGTTAAAAAAAAAAAAAAAAAAAAAAAAAAAAAGAAAAAAGAAAGCTGATGCCATCAAGTTGTCAACTGCTCAATGTGATCCGAAGCCAGGAATACAAAATGGAAGTGTCAGCGCGTGATCACACCCATTGTGCAGGCAGGTGATTATCAAACCCAAAGCTGCCAGACAAGAACCTGGCCCTGGTTCCAGGCTTAACGAAGAGGCAAGGGACGGCTAAAGCAACCTCATCCCATTTTTTTAGTGGGAGTTTCAGCACTGAACTAAGCCACAGACTTGTTTTGATGGAATAAATCCCTTGAAAGAAAGGAAAAAAACCACAGCTTTGGCTGGGAACTAATCTTCTTTGATAAGAATCAGTGTGAGAACTGGAAGCTCCAGTAACAACTAGTCAAAGTCTATTTATACAAGACATCCATGCCAGAGATCTATCAGTGAACTGACATTTGAAAGCATGCACAGAGAAAATCTCTGCTAATACACTCATTTCAGGAAAGGAAAATTTGGAAAATACACTTTCAGTGCTTTCACAAACCTCTGTCTAGAAACTTATCTTGTACTATGTTTGTTTTTAAATCATTGATTATAACGATCTCTGCGACGCCGAGGCTAACATCTGATTATTTGGAAACTGGATGAGCTTTGCAGCCAAGTCCAGGTCTTGCACTGGGCATCCATCCAAAGCTCTACCATGGGCTTGGGCGAATTCCAGGCACTCACTACTTCATGTTCATTTCCACACCTGTAAAGCAACGACATCCACCATCCCATCACCCTTTGGACAGGGGCTGAGGTTGGAAACACAACTGATCAGGCTTTTCAAATTAAAACCAAAGGCAGAATTATCAGCAGCTGAAAGTCCAAACCCTCCTGGGAGGCTCATTTAGGAGACAGAAAACCAGCAGGAAAGATCAGAAGCATCTTTGACTCCATGGATTAGGTACAGCTTTGTAGGCTGACCACGTAAAAGCAAAAGCAGAAATAGGTTTGAGTTTCTACATTAAATAGTTGGGAGCTTGTTTCCAAAACTTGGGTTTTCTTGGGTTTTTGCTGTGACCATGGTGCCGGAGCAAAAAATCTTCAACACCGTTCCAACCAGCACATCCTGGCACAAGCATAAAGGCCATAGTCCTGCGTGTTTTCAACTTTAATCGTGGCTTTATCCTCCTGTATCTCCAATACTACGGGGACCACCTGCGTTCCCAGCACACCCCACCTCCAGTCATGCATCTGCCACCCACAGCAGTGCATGCCCTCACTGCCATCCTACCCACCACTATCATGCTTTCTGAAATGAGAAAAGCCACCCAGAAACCCCAGTCCATTGGACCAGCCACAAGAATTGCCTGAAGAGTCTTGCTTTTGGCTTTAGAGAACTGCCTGCTGCTTTGATTAGGCTTCTTCTGCCCACACAAATTCCTTTCTCCCATCGTTTCTTTCTCCCTTCAGGTCAATTTAACAAGGCAAGCATCCCAGAGAACACGATAACTATAAGTGTGTTAATAATTCTGCTTAATTTATCTCTATTTTCTTGGCCCTCCCCATTCAAGCCATATGTTCTTCAACACAGGAGCCATCTACTGCTCTACAACATCTACGCTGAACTCCATGCCCAGACACATCCATCGCCGACACAGTTAACAGCAACTACCTTTCACTGCAGCTCTTTGAATAAGATGAATAATAATTCAGATTATTACCGAGGCAGACAATAATATTCCAGCTCTACCACCCGCAGCTCCACAACGTATTTCATTATTAACTCAAAACATCACCTGCCTCTGAGCCGATCACTTTATTGTCAGTGTTAGCTTCATCTCCCTGCTTGGAGCTGAGCATGCTTCAGGAGAATAGTCAAACTCAAATGGGTTCTTCAGTGCTATTGTTTTCCCTTTTAGAAGCAGATCACCTCAAATTAAGATACTGGACCAGATCACAGAATCATAGAATGGTTTGGGTTGGAAAGGACCTTAGAGATCAAGTTCCAACCCTGATGGGCAGGGACACCTCCCACTAGCCCAGGTTGCTCAAAGCCTCATCCAGCCTGGCCTTGAACACATCCAGGTATGGGGCATCCACAACTTCCCTGGATGAGACAAAGTCATCCATATGAAGAGTTAAGAGAGTTGGGGTTGTTCAGCCTGGAGAAGGCTCCGGGAAGACTTTCTTGTGGCCGTTCAATACTTAAAGAGGGCTTGTAAAAAAGATGGAAAGAGACTTTTTAGTAGGGCCTGGAGTGATAGGACAAGAGGTCATGGTTTTAAACTAAAAGAGGGGAAATTCAGACTAGATTTAAGGACGAAATTTTTTATGATGAGGGTGGTGAGATGCTGGACCAGGTTGCCCAGAGAGGTGGTAGATGCCCTATCCCTGGAGATATTCAAGGTCAGGTTGGACGGGGCACTGAGCAACCACGTCTAGTG
>NW_010123968.1:28575-42084 GCF_000699245.1 Pterocles gutturalis
AATAGATGACCTTTAAAAGTCCCTTCCAACCCAAACCATTCTATGATCCTTCAACTGACCCTTGGTACCTGGAATTCTTTGGTGATCCTTGGAGTTCAGCACCAGCTTTCAAGTGTAACTACTAAAAGCACCAAGCTAGTCTGGAAATGGATTTCAGAAAATTTCAGGAAAAACTCAGAAAGATTTCAGAAAAACTCAGATTTCTGAAAATCAGAATAGGACAGGATTTCCAGCAGTGTGGTCAACAAGACCAAAAAGGCTGAAGGCAATAATGGGACACGTGCGCGAGCGGGCTACAGAAGGCACCAACTCCCCCAACAGACCACGATTTCCAGAAGTGACGATGTTCCCAAGAAGACATTTCATCTAACCCCGTACTTTGGGAACAAACACTCCCTTTGAACCACTTTTCTGTCAGAAGACAACAGCAGCCCAGATTAGAGATGTTGGCTGCAGAGAGCTTTTGTTCTGGACACCACAGTTGAGCTTTCACATCATCCATGAGGATTTGAGACTAAAAGTACAGGTTCCTGGAGAAACTCTCTATACAAAGAGAAGAGACTGGGATAAATAGTAAAGGTGTTGTGTGACAACCACAGCCATTGTTTCTGAACACTTTTGAATTCTTTTCTACTCAAAAGCAGACAGAAAAATTACCTTTTATGACACCTGAGCCTACTGGGTCCACACTCAAAAAATGACTGATCTCCATCTGAATTTTAGGTATTTTTGACATGAGCTCCACGGCATCATAAATCTATTCCAACTATTAAATGATTCATCTCGCTATCCAGTAGCTATATCTTTGATGTTTTGTTATTCCCTATAAGCCTCACCACTTTTCTTCTGAGAAGCCGTAACTTTTTGATCATCAAAATATATCAGAGGCGAGAGCACATGCTTTGGGGCACGGAAGAACCCTCGGGTCTAAAATAAAGAGTTGTATCTTTAAAGCTAAAAATAGGTTGAAAGTCCTAGATAATTTCAGGAGTCTCCAGTATCAGGTAGATGTTAAAAAAAAATATTCTTCAGATTCCTACTCTGCATTTAGGCTTTTAAACTTAGAGTAAGTTTTCTTAATTTAATTTAAACTAAAGTACTTAAAGTAAGATGTTATTTTTAGGCATATTTTGATTTGGTGTTTTGGCTTGGGATAAGAAGACAGAGGAATCAGACCACTGAGATCCAGCTTCATAATTCTCCTGAGCGAGGCTGGATCGAGCAGCTCCGCCATATAAACTGCTGTTTATTTCCCCATTAAGTTATGAATTCATAAACACTTCTTCCACTTTACCCTGATGCTGTGAATGGCAAGGGAGCTCCAAGGAATTAAGAGGAAATGGGGCTTGCATTTAATAATAAAACTCAAATAATCAGAGTTATGTGCCAACATTTATTGCAAACTTAAAATTACCCTGGACGTTCCCAAGCAATTGCTATTTTAATGCCACAGGATTTTCATCTTTCCAACAGGAAAATTAGCTCTCTGCATTTTCATCCTGGGTATGAAATGCCTCCTCCCCCCACCTGCTTCTTGGGTGCTTACTGCTATATTTATGACCATCCATTCTCTGTATATGGCTGGCATTGAATGAGGACCTCAAATTTCTCAGTACAGCGAATTCAATGGTATTCAGGTCTCAAAATGGGGGCAAAAAAAAGTTGTGTGACTGTGTCAAAGCACTACAAGACTCAAAATTTAGATTTTTTGTAGATGAGGATTTTTTGTTGGGGTTTTCTTTTGTTTGGTTGGTTTGTTTTCTGGGTTTTTTTATTTTCATTTTAAATTTATATCTAGACTAATTAGGTAGGATGAAACGATTAAGCAATTGTGAAAATTCTCTTACTAAAACCACAATGAAAAAAATAGAAGAAATGTAACATGGCTATCAAAATGGCTAGATCTTTAACTCTGTTTTTTCTGTTCAACCGGTGAACAGAGCATAAATAACTCTCTTATTTTAAAGCTAACTTCATTTTTAAGGGTAGACTTTTTCACAACTATTTCTTTTAACCTTGACAGATTCACATTTTAATGGATATTAGCCATTGAGACGAGACACCACTTCATCTCACATTTCACCCTAGGAAATTATGCGATCATTCTCGGAGAGCATTCTAAAACTCAATTTACAATTTAAAGGCACAACCAATTTTACAAGGCAAATAGCGTGCTCACATTTCCACCTGAGCAGATATTCGTCGGCTGCATCTCCTACCAAAAAGGACAGCACCATCCTGTAGAGGAAGGGTGGAAGAAAACCAAGTGAAGGATGCCACCATCACTCACATCCTCAATATACTCTACTGTGGACCATGGACCACTCAAGAGGAGTCACCACAGGAAAAACTGCCACCAGATGTGCAATCAAGAAGAAGAGACCACAAGACAAGCTTAAAAAGCATCAACTTACACATTTGTTATTTAGTAGGAAGGGGAAAGAAAGGAAGAAAACACCCCCAGAGTCCTGTCTCATTTCCTGGTAACTTTAGGGTAAGAAATCATAGAATCACAGAATGGTTTGGGTTGGAAGGGACCTTAAAGGTCATCGAGTTCCAAGCCCCTGCCATGGGCAGGGACACCTCCCACTAGCCCAGGTTGCTGGGCCCTCTGAGCACGTTACCATAGAGAAGCAGCAATCAAAGCCCTCAGATACATCTATACTATCTGACAAATTAAATATTTTTCCAAGTTGAGCAGTCCAAGCATCTTTCTGGCTTGCACAGATCCTGAGGATGACCCTTGACTCAGTCTGTTCTAGAAACGCAAGTACCCACGTGGCCTCTCAAACATTTTTTATGTTCTTCACAGAAAAAACAAGAACTACAACTACAAAATGTAAGACAGCAATTTGAGTGCTAAATTGGGTGCTGGATAGACGGCTTGGTTACCATCTCAATCCCCTTGTTCTCCACCGAGTCACTGCAAGATTTGAGAAGACATCCTTGCCTTTTCCCACTGCCTCCAAATTCCAAAATCCATTTTGAACCTCCTGATATGGTCCATCTCCGCAACCTCCTGTGGCAATAAAGGTCTAGAAACACACTAAGAGAAGTCTTCTCACCCATACCAAATGCATCTCCTACCACCTTGTGTGAGGTTCCCTTGGTTTCAGTGCTGAGGGGGCTTCGAGAAGCTCTACATTCACCTTCCCACCACCCTCCTAAACCCTCAAACATCCCGTTCCCCCCAGCATCACCCAATTTCTTGTGGGGGAACCCCAACCTTTTCACAGCCTCTTAAGACAGCTGCTTTACCGTCTCAATCATTCTCGTTACCTCCCGCTGTACAGATGGCTCTCTAGTAATTCGCTAAGAAAAGTGCAATTAAGCCCTTATCCAGATTGTTTATTGCATTAACATCTGATACTTCAATGCATCTACCTTATATTTGATTTATTCTATATTTCAGCTAGAAACTGAACGTCATAAATAAATTTCAAACTCTGTCCACCGTGCAAAAGTCAGCTCCAGATAATTCCTTTCGGTGGATGCACCACACACTTTCTAGAATACAGAAGAGAAGAGCCCCTGCCCAGGTAAGATCAATCAGAAGAGTTCGTACACCCAAAAAGGAGAGTCCTGCACCCCAGAAGAGCTTTTTCATAGAAGTATAGGACAGAGATCACCCAGTCCAACCTCCCTGCCCAAAGCTAGGCCAACGAGAGCAGGATGCTCAGGATTGTGTCCAGTTGTGTTTGGAACATCTCATGGATGGAGACTCCACGGCCTCTCCAAATTATTCGTGAACACCTTCCACCAGGTTTTTCCACCGATGAATAACACAGATAGGGATGATATGACTTACCATCTGACACCTTAAGCTTCAAAGCACCTGAACAGCTTCACAGACAGACCTTCAAGAGAAGTTATTTAGGTTTGTGGGCAAGATTGACTTGGGTATGAAAACCCAAGACCAGACCTGCTACAAAATAAACATTTGATACAAATATCAGCTTTTAAGAATCTCAGAAATCCAACCCATGTGACATTGTCATAGAATCACAGAATGGCTTGGGTTGGAAGGGACCTTAAAGATCCCCGAGTTCCAACTCCCCTGCCATGGGCAGGGACACCTCCCACTAGACCAGGTTGCCCAAAGCCTCATCCAGCCTGGCCTTGAACACCGCCAGGGATGGGGCATCCACAGCTTCTCTGGGCAACCCGGGCCACTGCCTCACCACCCTCACAGTAAAGCTTTGTCTGTCTCCAAGTTAAAACACTTTGTCCCCAAGTGCCACAAAGATAGCTGAAGTCAGAACTAGCTTCCCCTTCTTCTAGTCTCCACATTGCATTTCTGACTGATCCAGGATATTGATTTTCTCTTCCACAGAAGTCCCACAGTTTAGAGACAGACTCTATCCAACCCCCTTTTATCCTGTTCTGGGTTCCCTCCACCGACGAGCCTCCCATCCCATGCAGCAACTACATCTCCCACCATGAGCCTCCCTTCTTTCAGAGCCACACTGGATTTTGATTGGAACTTGGGCAAGGGAAATGAAAGGGCCATTGTCAAGGTCCCTGAAAAACATCTGGCTGAGCACCCACTCCTTCAATGACCCTCTTGTTTCATCCGCCACATCATGCTCTGCGGTCCGGGCTGTGTTACGATCCATTCCGACGGAGTGAGGCAATATCTTGGGAGGTTCAAAATTTTCTGCTTCTGTGCCCTTCAGCCCTGCTGCCTCCTTGCTTCTCATCCGAGAAAGGCTTCTAAGCTTTCATTTTGCGAACTAAGACCCAAGATATATTTTGAGACAGTCACTCAAGCAAGATCACAGCTAACATTTGAGCTGCAAATTTTAACCTTTCTGCAGTGCCTCCCAGAGTCTGAAAAGGCTCTCAAGCAACGGGGTTTTCTCAGCCGAAGTTTCCTTTTTCTTTTTTTTGGTGATCTCCACATAACCTTTCGGTTCTAATAACGGAAATGTTGAGAGGACAAGGAATCAAATATTCAAGGCGCCTTTTCTCTCCTCCATCCTGTCGCTGATCATGGTTAATCACCACCACACCACTAAACATTTAAAGAAGTCGGTGTGGTCTCGCCTGTCCGTCAGCTGGGAAATACCAGTTATATAAAAGGAGAGCTGTACCTCGGGCATACTGGGGCTAGAGTTACGGCTGTTGCTTGGCACCGTCTCTTTATTTTGAGATAAACTGATTCAGACCTTTGTTTAAACGCATAGATGCACTGGGGAGAATTAAAGTAGCAGACCGTTCTCTGATTTCACCCAACTCTACCAGCAGTAGAGAACTTGCCTCCAAATTTCTTCTTGATCAGGGAGTTGTTTTGCTTCATGGAGCTACAGGAGAGATGGGGAGGGACTCTTGATCAGGGAGTGCAGTGATAGGACCACAGGTAATGGTTTTAAGATGAAAGAAGGGGAGATTAGACTAGATATTAGGAAGAAATTTTTCACTGTGAGGGTGGTGAGACACTGGAACTGGTTGCCCAGAGAAGCTGTCGATGCCCCATCCCTGGAGGTGTTCAAGGCCAGGCTGAATGAGGCTTTGAGCAACCTGGGCTAGTGGGAGGTGTCCCTTCCCATGGCAGGGGGTGGGACTCAATAGTCTTCAAGGTCCCTTCCAACCCAAACCATTCTGTGATTCTATGAACTGAGTCTCAGCACCCCGTGACAGGTACCATCCATCGCGACACTGGTTACAACAAAGTGACTCAACTATTGTGCAGTCTTGGAACCAAATCCAACTGCTTTGTGTATAAAGTTGATACTTTAATCAAAGTCTTGCTCTCCCAGCAAGATCAACATCCTTTCGTCTTGCATCAGCCTTCCCATCCACAGAATCATAGAATCATTAAGGCTGGAAAAAGACCTCAAGGATCATCAAGTCCAACCGCCAACCCAACACCACCTAACCCACAAAACCATGTCCCTAAGCACCACATCGACACATTTCTCGAACACCTCCAGGGATGGTGATCCCTTTAGACCAGTACCACCATATGCGAAGGCTGCGAGGTGAAGCCAGACAAATGCCAACCACTGAACAAAGAGGAGACATTTCATGAATTTTCAGTCTGAATTTGACGATACCTCAAACGGATCTGCAGTACATCACACCTAAGCCTCTGCCATCTTCGGTTACCAGCAAAAGGGCTGATGGATAGAGCAGACAGAGCTAAGCAGCAGGGAATATTTATCACCTAGCTCTTCCTACCAGTAAATTTCATAAGTACCATCCAGCATCTCAGGTACATGGATTATTAGGTTAGGAAATCTATTCAATCCCTTTCCACTGCTACTAAATCTAAGTGCCACAGAATGTGGACGTGCGCAGTAAATACTCAAGAGTGGAGCTTAGTCATTAAAAACAAGGTCAGTCTGCACTGCGCCTGCTCGGGGCGTGGAGCAGAAGGGTTTAGTGATGCCAGGGAGAGCTAGTCACCATCTGAGAGGTCTCCCCGCCTCTCCGAAGGATTCCTTCCTCCTTCCAACTTACTTACTTGAAATATCTGCCCGCACAGCACCATATCATCTTGGCAGGTCACCGTCCAAGCGCTCAGTCTCCGTCCAGCAAAGCAGCGCTCCCGTACCACTTGAGAGAACTGAAGTGGAAAAAAACCATACAAGGTCCTTTCTACTATTCCACACCAACTACAAGGACCACCTCCCAGCTGCAAAGCCCACTGTGAGTCAAAAGCAGTGCTTGCAAGCAAAGGTAAAACCTTAGGAGAAATAAGGCTAGCAAATCTGTCCACTAGAGTGGATTTTGGCTTTCAAAAATAATTTGCAAAGGTGTAATTTACATACCAAAGGACTTAGATAAGGGTATGTCTCTGGGAAAACATGTGATGCTTTCACCACTGCTGCTACTCAGGTTTTACACAGGCTCACTCAACAAGATTCTCAACATTGAGCATCACCACCAGCCAGCAAGGATGCAAAGGAGGTTTCCACAGAAAGGAGGGTTCTACTTACAAAACAGGAGCAACTCAAATAATTCTGAGTTGAAGGCATCTTGCAGAAAATAAGCAAGGTGGATTAATGGCATTTTGGATTATATCTAGTTTTCCCTGTGGTCCAGGTAGCTTTACTCCACTCGGTTGCTTGCACAGGGGGAACGACGATGCAAAAAAAAAAAAAAAAAAAAAACAACCCTCAGTAGTGACACGCTCCTTAGGTATGTTTATGACCATAAAGCAAATTTCCAACCAGAAGGGTTTCTCACAAAATTTCAGGTCACGGGGAACCATGACAGCTTGCAGATGACAAATCCTGCTTCAAACATGTTCCTTCAGCTGTGCCCACTTGGCTCTTTGCAAAACTGTGATGCCAGCGACAAGAATTTAACGGTGCTAATACTGTACACAGGAAAGCATGCTTGTATTTTTAGAAAGCGCATGAGGATGTCAACACTTTTAGATTTTATTTTAAACTTTAGAACTCGAGGCACAGCTAAGAGACGCTACTCCATAGAAGTTTATACGCAGGCAGTGTGGCATGGGTGGGTTGTGAAAGGATTATTGCAAGCACCACAGATTTACGGTATTACTCACAAAGGACAGAAATCCAAGTGATTCACGCTCATCTTTCTAGAAAAGCAGCTTAAGTCTTCCTTCCCATCCTCACACGTCTAGAACAACATGTTCATGAAGATCTTATTGCTTAATTTTTCCTGCAGTGCTCATCATAACTTCCGTCCAAGATGTTAGACTCTATTTTCTGGTGAAGATATGAGTTCCTTAAAGAATCAATCTCTAAAAAATTAGATGCTACTGAAGAATAGGTCAGTCACATCGGAATCAAAGAATCAATCATATTCCTGTTGTCCTTCAAAGCAAATGCTCTCAGTTTTATTTTTCAAGACGTTGAGCTCTTACTGAATTTCCAGCCGCAAC
Organism: Pterocles gutturalis; assembly: GCF_000699245.1. Lineage (NCBI taxonomy): Eukaryota > Metazoa > Chordata > Aves > Pterocliformes > Pteroclidae > Pterocles > Pterocles gutturalis. The sequence goes on from NW_010123968.1 coordinate 36,437, forward strand.
GCCAAAGAAAGGGGTGCTGGCAGGTTTTCACCGCAGTGAGTCTTCCCATTAAGACACCCACCTTTGTTCCAGTCCTCCCAGCATTTGTTTGTTACCCTGCGGTATTTCAGCTTCTCTGAGATCGTGGGATGTACGAAGGCCGCGTGATAAAGGGAATATTCATCTCTGAAGGTTGACAGGGCAGGAAACCCACTTGGCTGGTTGATTCCGGGAAAGCATAGGACAGCAGAGAAAATGTTAAAGCTGACATTAATGAATTTCATGTTTGGAGCCTGCTCCCTCTACAACAATATTTTGTTATGTTGCTTTTTAAAATTCACTGACCGCTTGCCCGACTCAACTGAATGATTCTGGGTGAAGGTGGTAATTTCAGTTTGGTGAAATGCAGTTTGCTTCACTTACACCAAAAAAAAAAGTGACTCTAAAAAGCCAAAACAAAATACTTAGGATATATTAACTTAGAAGCCAACAGAAGATGACTCCACCATGCTCCATCAGCCCTTTCTCTGTCATCCTCTGGGAGGGACGGCTTTGTAAGTCAACTCTTAGTCAGAACGAGACACGGGTGCTTCACAAAAGACTATTTCAAAAGCCATATTACAAAACCTCCCAAGAAACAGGGAGAGGAGTAAGGCCAAGTCTACGGGCAGGAGGGACACCTCATTAAGTTCCAACCCCCCTGCCATGGTCAGGGACACCTCCCACTAGCCCAGGTTGCTCAAAGCCTCATCCAGCCTGGCCTTGAACCCCTCCAGGGATGGGGCATCCACAGCTGCTCTGGGCAACCTGGGCCAGGGTCTCCCCATCTTTCCTGGAGTTCTGCCCCCCAGAAGTTCTGCCAGAAGGTCTCTCCGGAGCCTTCTCTTCTCCAGGCTGCACAACCCCAACTCTCTCAGTCTGTCCTCCCATGGGAGCTGCTCCAGCCTCGCACCATCTCCGTGGCCTCCTCCGGCCCCGCTCCAACAGCTCCGTGTCTGTCCTGTTCTGAGGACCCTAGAGCTGGATGCAGCACTGCAGGGGGGGGTCTCAGCAGAGCAGAGCAGAGCAGAGGGGGACAACACCCTCCCTTGCCCTGCTGCTCACGCTGCTGGTGATGCCCCCAGGACATGGGTGGTTTCTGGGCTGCCAGCACACGTGGCCAGGTCACATTGAACTTCTCATCTACCAACACCCCCAAATCCTTCTCCTCAGGGCTGCTCTCCATCCATTCTCCTCCCAGCCTGTATTTGTGCTTGGGATTGCCTTGACCCATGCACAGGACCTTGCACTTGGTTTTGTTGAACTTCATGAGGTTCACATGGGCCCACCTCCCAAGCCTGTCCAGGTCTCTCTGGATGGCATCCCTTCCCTCTAGCATGTCAACCGCACCGCCCAGCTTGGTGTCATCAGCAAACTTGCTGAGGATGCACTCAGATCCAACAGACATGGATACAAATGCCCAATCCACCAGCAGACAGCCAGGAGGCATCACTCCACCAGACCTCTTCTGCTTACACCACAGCTGCCATGTCTGAAGCAGCAAACAAATGCAAGGGATGATTACAAGCTGCTGAAGAGTAATTTTAATTATCTCCTAGTAACCTATTAGCAGTACATTAGGACAGCTGAACCCTTTCCTTTCAGGGCCACCTGGAGTCCTACCAGGTCAAGAAAAGCTCAGACAACCCAGACTAGACCTCTCGTCCCAAGCTTCAAACCAAATAGATGCTTGTTTGCCCAAGGCAGAAACTTATTATCTGCACACCTTAAATATAGCTAGAAAGTCTGACCACCTTTCCGGTAGCCATGACAGCTACATAGAGAGTTAGGTCATATGCCATGATAGGGACAGTTGATAGAAATAGTTTTAATAACATCAGCGTGTCAGATGCCTATTGAAGTTCCTCCACTTTGCTTGTCACTTAGGGGCTTGTCATCGCACAAGTTGCCTTTGTCATCGACTGTGTAGCACAGTGGTTCAGATGTTGACAAGACCATCCCAACACCAGCTCCACGTTATTCTCAGAAGGTCACTGCTGCAGTGCTCCTCCCAATCTTGCATCTTGCAGAATAGAGATATTCAGGAAGAACGGCAGCAATATTTTGGTTGTGGGGCAGTTTGGCATCATCATCCCCCAACACAAGCCATCACCTTGCTTTTTCTCCCTCCGCTGTCATTTAATTCCCCCAAGGCGGCATCGAGTTCAACAGGAGCCCTCAATTAAATGCTGCTGTTGCAATTTAAGAGCAGATTTTATTCAAAGCAAACTTTTCATAGAAAACAAGTCTGTTGGCCACATTCTTTCACTCCCAAGATTGCATCGTCAGAAGCACGTTATCACTGGGGGACCACATCTCACACTGGTCTAAAGGGATCACCATCCCTGGAGGTGTTAAAGAAACGTGTCGATGTGGTGCTTAGGGACATGGTTTAGTGGGTTAGGTGGTGTGGGTTGACGGTTGACTTTTGATGATCCTTGAGGTCTTGTCCAACCTTAATGATTCTATGATTCTATGACGGGAGGAAGCACAGATTTTGCCACATTGGAGGAGTCCCAGCAAGAGTGAGGGCCAGTTGTGCCTAAATCAAATCCCAATGCCAAGAGAACTCACCTTTTTAGAGAAAGATCATCAGAACAAAGAGACCATTTAAGGGCACAGGTTTCTTTCTGTACCTCATTTGTTTATAAAGCAGGATACTCTCTGCCTTTTTTTTTTTTCCCCCCACAGTTTTTATTATTGCCTAGGAAGATTGCTTAAGAAACAGAGTTGAGAACCAGTAGAGGACTTAAGTACATGCTCTCAACGGCCTAAATTATCTTTTCATTTCCCTAAGCTCAGTATTACACAAGATGACTTCTTGAAGAGCGGCTGAACTCCTACAGTTCCTGCTCACAGGTGGAAAAACAACATTGCACAATTTTACAGGGTCACCTTTCTAAGAAGCCATGCAAGCACAAATTAGGATATCATGTGCAGTTAGATACCTATTCAGCAGCAGGAGAGACAGGAGAACAATTTCACTGATACAGAAGAAAAAAAAAATATCATCTGCAAAATGAAGTGCTATCCAGTCCACAACGGATTGCGTTCCATCCTTATTCTTTAAGTTCAGATTTGTAACAGGCCAGGAGGAACGAAGAGGAAGCACAATGCCAAATGACGACATTAAAATGTAAGCACTCAAAAATTTGGACTGCCGAGACAGCTGAATGTGCAGCATTAGTTTTTACACTTGGTATGTGTATCAAAGAACACAAAAAAGCATAGCAACACATAAAAGACCACGGGCAGAGCCAACAGTTCAGACTGCATTAGACGCTACAGCGGACACTTGCCAAATCAAGGTTGGTTGATTATAGTTGGCCATCCCTAATTTGAGGGTGATGGAGGTGAGATTCCATTTTCCTTCATTCACAAGGTGAAGGGGATTTTGTCCGAACAACCGCATGCAATCTCAGAAGGGCTTGAACCCTTACCCTGAGGAGTAACTAAACCAGCGACATTGACTGGCAGCAACCATCAGGTTTCCAAAGCAGAGGACATTGATGGCCACCTCCTACCACTCCAAGTCAGCAGAAAACCTCTTGGCTGGTGACAACCCAAAGGAAGAGGGAGGATGTTGGGGTGATGCCAAGACAAACTAAGGAGATTGCTTAGAAACCTTTGAAAAAGACATTGAAAATTCAGATTTTGATAAAGAATGTCACAGTAAAACAAGCAGAACTTTTGCTTTAAAAGAGGCTTTCCCAGAACCAAGTACCCCGTCTCCACTGTCTTTCCGTTCTCCTCTAGTCCTGCTACTTTGCAGGTCACCTTTGAGCCTGAACACTTCGAGGTTTTCCCAAGTTCAGTCCGTGAGCAGACAGCTGGGTACCTGCCTACATGGTTAAGTCTTTCTAGCTGGTCAAAATCACCCAGCAGAATAATATTTCAATAAAAGATGGTGATATATAGGGAAGGTACACACTGAAAAGAAAAAGAATGAAGTTACCATAGCACGGTGCAGCCCTGGCATCTAATCAGGGAGACAGATGAAGGCAGCAATCTGTCTCCTCCAGATATGCACATTTTATTTTTTAATTTTTTTTTATTGCTGCATAACTGCGTTGGAAGATGCTCACAAAATGGCTGTAGCACGAGGGGGGCTGCACCAGGAGCATCGCTCTGCAATCACGAGGGACGTAATGAGAAATTTCATCATTATCAGTGTTTAATTGCCAGTAGCCAGAACACTCCTTAACATTTATTATTAGCTTAATAACATACCTGAGGACCAGGATCATAAACCAGGTTTTGCTTCAGAGCTTAAAATCCTGCTGCAGCTGGCATTGAAGGTACGTTCAGGAGGTCACCTCCAAACATTATGCACAAATCTGTCACTGAGCACGGTTTGTGTCCTCCCCAAAACACCATTGACTGCATAGGATCACGCATACGAGCCTGTTTCAGCCCACCCCAAAAAATCCTGCAGGTTACCTTCTGCACTGGATCATTCCTCTTGGCTTTCAGTTTGTATTAACAACTCTCCAAAAATAAATTATATAGAGATCAGTAGCCGGGCAAAACAACGCTGTCCATCAACATACCAGGAGCAAACAGGTAAATTATCCTCAGGCTGGGTGCAAGAATCCAGGTTAAATTCCTCCTATTTTCAAGGCTCAAAGCAACTCCACACCAGCCTACACCAGTTTTCAAAATCCCTACCACATCAAAATCTGTCTCCTCCTAATCCCTACTATTTATTTTGGTTTCCCATTGACTACCCTACATGCATCATGTTCCCATCGCCATCGCAGAGCCATGCCTTCCCCGTATTCAAATTCAATTACAAAGAGATGAATGACCCAAGTCTGCTCCAACCTACTCCATCCTCGAGTTCCTCCATGGAGGGGTTATGGTAGTATTTTTCCTCAAGGCAAATGGACATCCATGGACAGAATTCATTTGCAACCATTTCAACAGCTAGGGAAATAAATATTCAACAATGACTTTTGCATGCACGACTCAAAAAAAAAAAAATCAAATTGTGGATGTAATAGCAGAGCAGCGGTGAAAATTTCATGTTTTTAAGAGATCTAGACCTTGTACCAAGGTGCACATATAGACTCGCAACTGAGAGTGAGCCTTCAAAATCCCCACTTTGAAGGAACCTCACCCAGCAGGGACTGAGCCTCAAACCACCCTCCCGAGAGGCTCAGCACCGTGTTGAGGAAGCAAGCTTAGAGCAATCAAGGATTTTACCATTTAATCACAATTTGACACAACTGCGAGCTGTTTTACCATGGCTCAAATGAAAATCAGAGAACATTCCTCGCATAACTTAGATTTTCACCGTGTTTTTCCAAATCCTACACCTCGGATTTTCATTTCAGCCTCTTGTTAACATGTGGTTAGAGCTCACAGTGGTCAAACAACAATCCCCACCCACTCAAATAGCCAGAAATTAATGTCTTATTCTTTTTTTTTTTTTTTTTAACAAGGATTAGCTGCTATCAGCAGTCTCTCAGTGTGATAGTTAATTCCCGTGAGGAAACAGCAGAACTAGATCAACAATACGCCACCAGAAAGACTCAGCAAGGCATCAGCAGTACAAAGAAGATGTAAATAAGTTTGCATATGCAAGCATCAAAGACTCCACAAGATCCTGAAGTGTGAAAAGATCTTTT
>NW_010123968.1:42115-57312 GCF_000699245.1 Pterocles gutturalis
TTCCCTACAAGATACTGAAGGAATGGCAGCGAGACCAATGGAAGTGGGAGGACAGAAGAGAGAGAGAAAAAGAAAAAAAGAAGACAAAAAGTGTGAGTGGAGCAGCAGCTCAACAGTTTGGAGAAAAATCAAGCTAAGAGAAGAGTAGAAATAGCAACTTGGGCACAAGGAAAGTGGTCACGCCAACATTGTGAATAAAAATATTGAGGCACCTAAAGAGAGATCATAGAATGGTTTGGGTTGCAAAGAACCTTTAAAGGTCATCTAGACCAACCCTCCTGCCATGGGCAGGGACACCTCCCACTAGCCCAGGTTGCTCAAAGCCTCATCCAGCCTGGCCTTGAACCCCTCCAGGGATGGGGCATCCACAGCTTCTCTGGGCAACCTGAGCCACTGCCTCACCACCCTCATAAGAAAATATTTCTTCCATTATTTTGGTAGGTCCTGTTGTGACAGGACAAGAGGTAATGGTTTTAAACTAAAAGAGGGGAGATTCAGACTAGGTCTAAGGAAGAAATTTTTTATGATGAGGCTAGCGAAACATTGGACCAAGTTGCCCAGAGAGGTGGGAGATGCCCCATCCCTGAAAACACTCAAGGTCAGGTTGGATGAGGCTTTGAGCAACCTGTTCTAGTGGAAGATGTACCCGCTCTAGGGTTGGAACTAGATCCTTCAAAAGGTCCCCTCCAGCCCAAACTATTCTATGATTATCCACACACCACCATCCCATTAGCTAACTCTGTAAAGAACAGCTTATTAACTCTTCTGAGCCCAAAGTTTGATATCACAGTGATACTCCTGCCTTGATGATTTTCCCACTGTGATCAGGCAAAAAAATCCCAACCCAACAGTGACAGCACAACTACTACAGCTTTTTGGCTTATTTCCTCCTACGCGAAGCATCAGGTGGCATTTTCCATAGCTTAAAATCACAGAATGGTTTGGGTTGGAAGGGACCTTCAAGATCACCAAGTTCCAACCCCACTGCCATGGGCAGGGACACCTCCCACTAGCCCAGGTTGCTCAAAGCCTCATCCAGCCTGGCCTTGAACACCTCCAGGGATGGGGCATCCACAGCTGCTCTGGGCAACCTGTTTCCAACCTGTTCTCACCACCCTCACAGTAAAAAAATTTCTTCTGCTCTTTCAGCTTAAAACCATCACCCTTCATCCTGTCACTCCACCCCCTGATGAAGAGCCCCCCCTCTCTCCTGTGGCCCCCTTTCAGCACTGGAAGGTGCTCAAAGGTCTCCCTGGAGCCTTCTATTCTCCAGGCTTAACAACCCCAACTCTCTCAGCCTGTCCTCAGATGGGAGGTGCTCCAACCCTCTGACCATCTTCATGGCCTCCTCTGGACTTGCTCCAACAGCTCCGTGTCCTTCTTATGTTCTTATGTAAGACAGCTGCACTTAAAAGCACATCCCCAAGCCCTTCCCTGGGCATCAGTCCTCATCTGAACTTGTTGAGATGTCAAGTGATTAGGAGAATAGCACTGGTCTGGCCAGAAGCCCATCTAGACTGCCACTGTACCTGCAAAAGCAGATGTCAACACCCTAGTAAGACTAGAGCAAACATAGAGAAATTCTTTAGCATGTTATTATTAACACTAATGCAACAGGAAAAACCGTGGCTAGGACAAAATTTACAGTACATGCACAGCAAAGGAAAGGAGGAAGAACAGCTGACTGGCCAAGGTAGACACAGTAAAATAAGATTTGGTCTTTTACCATTTAACAGTAGGTGCACTGGAAGTCATCTCCTAGCTGACAGTATGATTAATTGCTATTTATTCAGTGCCAGAGCAGGTAATGATTGCTGTGCTGGCAAGGGGGAAAGGCAAGAGGAGTTGTGGGGGAAGAAATACTCTGGAGCCAGCAGAGATGAGGAGCTGACTCAAAACTTTGGGATTTGTGGTTAGAGTTCCAGACTGGAAGCTAGACTGCTGTGGGATAACCAAGCTGCAAAGCAAGGCTGGGCATTGAAAGACCTGCAGTACTAGTTAAGTCAGGAACTTTATTATGCATAAGGAATATTTAAATAAATATTTTTAAGACTTTAGGACTCAAAGTAGATTTTTAAGCCAGGCTACTGTGCTACATTAAGATGGCTCATCAGAGCAGAAAATTAAGTTGGCCAGCAGATAGCAAATTCAAGCTAGTATCAACAGCGCTGGTTAACTCAGTTCTTTGAAGGAAGAACAGGTTGACACAGAAGTCAGCATGGTCTTGGGTCCTCATAAAGAAGATCCATTAAATAAAACATTTTTAGCAACTCAGGTTGAGCTACTCTACAGCAAAGCCACCAATCAGCTTCCAAGTACAGAGCCCACTTCCCTCACCCCGTCTCCATTTAAAATGGAATCATTCCCTCCCCTAAAGCCAGCAACTTGACTTTAAGGCAAAAATCATTCCTGCCCCATTTTCCCAGGCTTTCTCAAACTCTAACACCCCCAAGAAAATGCTCAAAGATGCAGAGGACCAAGCTCCACCACGTGGAGAACAAAAGAGAAACTGGAAGTTATTGAACTGGAAGAGTTTCAGACACCCACCCATTACCCACATCTTTGAAGATTTGGAGCTCTGGACAAGAGAAATGGGGAAGGTATTGTTACAAAAGTGATTAATTTTCTATACTGTTATTTTTGGAACAAACTTGATGATCTTTAAGGTATTTTCCAACCCTAAACATTCTATGATTCTATGAAAATTGTTGCCTGTTACAGCAATTTTGGTATAACATGGCCAAGGACTGCGAGCAATTAGGATCCTTTTTTATTACGTAGGACTGACAAATGACCCGTCTCAACTCCCACATACTCAACAGGGTGAGAAAAAAAAGACCACAGGCTACCAAATCCTTCTTCTGATCCTGCTACCTTTTCATTCAAACCTTCCTAGTTCTTTGTAAGAGCCCTCAACAATTCACAGCAGCATCCTCTTCCAATAATAGGTGCCTAGAACAAAGAACCAGTAAGGCTTGATTATATGAGTGATGCCTTACGTGAGCAAATCAGACTTCTTGTCCCTGCAGGAGAGCAAAAAAACTTTATTTTCTATCCGTGTGATCCTTGCAACAGAGACAGCCAGTAAAATAGGGCAAAGGAAATGAAGGGATCCCTTTGAAAGGCCACAGAAAACCAGGTAACCAGGTTAAAAGGATGACATGGAATGGAATTTTTAAGAATGACACGGGAATTTGGACGGAACGGCTATATTTAACGTGATGATCGGCGCGGCGGTGATTCAGGCTGGATGTTACTACACAGTGGCTGAGCCATAGGAACTCTCAGTGGAAAAGCTCTTAACCTGCCGCACCAGCGGAGCGATTCAAAGAGCCCAACAAGCTTCCTGTGGTGAAACAACGCCGCAGCACTTTGCTGACAGAAAGCCGGCGTGCATGCTGCCGCAGCGCAGCTTTGACAGAGAATCTACTTAAACCAGCAGCTATTGTGCGCCCATGCCTTACGGTAAAGACTTTAATCTAGTAATACCACCATAAAAAAAAAATTTAAAAAAAAAAAAAGTTTGAGAGCTTGCTTTAAAATGCCAAAGCCAAGCAGGTCCCTTGAACTTGAATAGCAAGACGGGAAGATAAGGCATGGTCTGCAGAATCAGCCAGACCTGCAATTTGCTTGTTGATTAGATCCCTTGAGCAGAACACCGCAGCAGGAAAATTACTCAAATCATCACCCAGACACTACTTAGCGACTTGAAGGAAAACTGTCCTCTGCCTTTCAGGATAAGCGATCCTACCGCAATGTTTTCTGGAGCTTGAGGGATGAGAGTTGTTACTTAGGCATGAAAAAAGACGTCGTCAGGTTCAGAACTTGCTTTGCCTGTCTTGCACAGGATGGGTTTCAGACGATGCTTGCAAGTCCACAATATCAAAGCGCTCTTTGCATCCACCTCTCATGGTTCAACAGAAACATTTACCACCAGAAACTATCAGGACTATCCAAAGTTTGCTCTGGATGTTCTCCAAGTGAATAAAGCAAGTTTATGAAAGTGTCTCTGGAGAATCATAGGATCATCGAATGGTTTGGGTTGGACGGGACCCTAAAGATCATCGAGTTCCAACCCCCTGCCATGGGCAGGGACACCTCCTGCTAGCCCAGGTTGCTCAAAGCCTCATCCAGCCTGGCCTTGAACCCCTCCAGGGATGGGGCATCCACAGCTTCTCTGGGCAACCTGGGCCAGTGTCTCACTGCCCTCACCGTAAAAAAAATTTCTTCCTAATATCTAATCTAAATCTACCCTCTTTCAGCTTAAAACATTTACCCATTGTCCTATTACTCCACCCCCTGATCAAGAGCCCCCCCATCTCTCCTGTAGCCCCCTTTCAGCACTGGAAGGTCCTGGAAGGTCTTCGAAGGTCTCCCTGGAGTCTCCTCTTCTCCAGGGTGAACAACCCCAGATGTCTCAGTCTGTCCTCGCATGGGTGGTGCTCCAGCCCTCTGACCATCTTCATGGCCTCCTCTGGACCCACTCCAACAGCTTGAGAAGTAGTCAGCTTTCATCAGCTACACAAAGGCCACAGTTTCGGTTCTGAGATGGTTGAGAGGAAGTTTATCTAATGCAGAGGCTATCAAAGAACATTCTGCTTAAAAAACCCAGCAAAATTAAAAAGATAGGTGCTGCCAGCCAACAATGGATGGCAAAATGAATAACTCTGTAGATCCCCAGGGAAGCTGTGGATGCCTCATCCCTGGAGGCCAGGCTGGATGAGGCTTTGAACAACCTGGGCTAGTGGAAGGTGTCCCTGCCCACGGCAGGGGGGTGGAACCAGATGATCTTGAAGGTCCCTTCTAACCCAAACCATTCTATGATTCTATCTAAAAGGCTACCCTGGAAAAAATCCAGCAACAAACCCCTTTGAAGTCACGACACAATCGCAAGTCCCTGCTGCTCTCTTGTATTTTCATTCAAGCCTTGTAACACCTGGGTTTCCAGATCAGATCCTCAGCTCCTTTGATCGACTTGTTCCTCAACACCTAGAAGAGCTGATCACAACAAATGGGACTAACAGCTAAACCGAGCATTGGGTTTGCAGTAAATGTTGTTATATGATTTCTACCGGCAGCAGAAGTGTCAACAGCATCAACAGCCTGAGCACACTCTTAAGCACAACTTCTAAAGTGACAGCAGCAGGAGAACTTGATGGTAAAATTACGTGCCCAGGGGACAGACACTTTAGGAGGGCCTGGAGCAATAAGACAAGGGGTAATGGTTTTCATCTCAAAGAGGGGAGATTCAGACTAGATCTAAAGAAGAAATATTTTACCATGAGGGTGGTGAGACACAGGACGAGGTTGTCCAGAGAGGTGGTAGATGCCCCATACCTGGAAACATTCAAGGTCAGACTGGACAGAGCTCTGAGCAACCTGATCTAGTTGAAGACGTCCCATGGCAGGGCAGTTGGACTAGATGATATTGAAAGGTCCCTTCCAACCTAAACCATTCTCTGATTCTATGACCCAAAAGTTGGTGAGGAGCCAGAAGCAGAAGCCTTATCACATCTGAAGTGAGATCTGCTTTGGATGTGATTACATTGCTGCCCGAGACAGATCAATGTTAATCAATGACGAGTATTTCTGTTGGTTTAAGGGGCTGGCTCTACATTGGGTGATGAGACTTTCCTTTTGAGCTCATCAATATGGTGTGGATGTTGGCAGCTGTCAGGACAGATGCCAGGCCGGATGCTGCTCAGACCACAGTCCAAAGCAATGCACTTGTTACAGGTCACCCCAGGTTGCCCAGAGAACCTGTGGGTGCCCCATCCCTTGAGGTGTTCAAGGCCAGGCTGGATGAGGCTTTGAGCAACCTGGGCTAATGGAAGGTGTCCGTTCTATGATTCTGTGCACCCTTACAAGGCGAGCAACAAGGGCTTAATTGCCAGGCAGTAATAAGTCACCAAGTGGCATCAGCTGCCTTGGCCTTCAGAAGCTGGACCTCCCAGGCCCTTTGCTAGACAAAACCGCAGACTGCTCTGTTGGTCTTCTACAAGCCCACTGCTCTGAACATTTTGGCTCTGCCCTCTACCCCATGGCAGGTATGGACTCAAAATTTCAACACAGTCCAGTGTTTTGAGGGAAAGGAAAACTAGTCCCAACCATCAACACCATCACAAGTGAGATGCCGTAAACACAAATGCTTTTGTTGAAAAGAGTAGAAACTCATTAAGAACCAAGCGAATCCTCACTAAGGACGAAGCAAGTCCTTGCTCACAAGTTCAAGCTAAGATTGACAGATGAAGACCAAGGATGCAGTAGAGCCCTGCTCAAAGACAGACATCTCGGCAGTCCTACCTCAACTGAACATGACATCTCCAAACTGGAGAAAAGACCATTTCAGTCGTCTGGGCAACAAATTTCAAAGGAGTAATAGGAACTGGCAGACACACTGAACACGGGTTGAGGGTGCTTGATACCTTCACTGCGCTTGGTACCAGTGATCGCTTCATCCAACATGCCCGCTCTGCTCAGTTCAGCCTTTCCAGACACAAATTGCTCAGAGCAACATCAGAGCTGGGAAGAAGCTTGCCCGCCAGTCTGAAAGTCAATGACCCATGCTCTTCAAAGCCATTGCCACACGAGCTAAATTGTAGCTAAAAATGATGAGCAGAGAAGAGGAAGAAAATTTCTTAAACATCAAGGTTTTTTTCTTACAACATTTATAATTTATTGCTATTTAGGCTGATAAATGGCACTAGTACCAACTGCCATAACCAGAGGCAAGAATGAGACTTATGTTTAGTATAAAGTGTGCTTGTTCCCCGAGAATCAGGCAAGGTTGGAATTTGAGGTAGGGAGACAGGTAGATATCCACTGAGATACATCCTAAAGCAAGGTCTCCGAAGAGATCCTGCCCATTTTTCTCTTTGAAACATGAAACATGAAGTCCCACGGTGGCTTTAAATAGAAATAAAATTTACACACCATTACCAGCCAAAGCACAATGCGAGCGCCAACAAGCGACTACTATGGTCCAGCCATTACTCCAAGTGCACTCCGTATGTCCTCAGAAATTTATTTATAAAGCATTTTCTTTTTCCTCCCTCCTCGTACAATGGACACAGAGCATGACAGTTTTTAAATGACAAATCAATACAGCGAGCTCTAAAAACCAAATCACATTACAGCTGCATTAGAAATTTTCTTGGACTGTGGCTCATGCAGTATTGAATATTTTCAATTACTCTTCTTTCTCCTTCTCCAGCTGACATAAGAGTTCCTGAGTCGGATGTAAAAAACTGCTCCAAACATTTTCACCCTATGAAGCAGTTTAAGGGTTTTTCTTCTTTTTTTAGCAGACAAAAGAAAATTCATGAACAATAATCAAACCTAAGCTAGTGAGGGCAGTTAAGTGCATCACACAAAAGGTGGTAGAACCAAGTTGGAAGAGTTTGCATTTAATGACATCAGTAGTTCATGTATCTCAAGGAATATGAGGAAAAGGCAGCCCTTAGAAACATACTTCAACACAGTGGATTCAAGGGTAGAAGCTAAACTGGAGCTGCTTCCTCCCATTTAAGAGCTGATCTGAGCTTAAGGAAGAGAGATACTTTATTGACACAACAAATAAAAGGACTGCTTGGAAGAAGATGGCTAGGAGATAAGATCCCATGCGCTTTGTCATTTCTATTTCTGTGTCCTGCCACACTTGGATTTTAACTCAAGTTCTTTGTGTCTTCTGATCTTCAGTATCAAATGGATTGCTCCATTAAGACTTCATTATCTTTCCTGGCCAAAAATACTCCAAGGATCTCAACAGCTCTGCTATGAAAGGCAGCATTTAGTCTTCAGGAGAAGAGACTTTCAAGGGAAGAAAGTAGAGCATAGCTTCAGCTACAAGCAACACCAGGAGAGCTTTGTTTTAATCTTCCTCGCCCACTGATATCAATCAGGATCTACAACCAAGGTACCAAGCACAGAGCCCAACTCGTAATGAGTTCTACTTTGTCTAAGTTTTATTAATTTTGCCTTCTCAATGGTGCAGTCACTGTAGCTTCAGTCTGATGGCTTTTCTAAAACAATAGAGATATTTAAACTTCAAATAATTCCCTTCACGTTACAGCCCTTGATTTTTCCCCTGCTTGTTAATCCTTACAAACCCTTGAGTCAATGTTGGAAAAAAAAAAAGGCAATAAATTGGACAGTGCAGTGCATCACTTCCAAGTGTTCAATGGAGTCATGGAATCATTGAGGTTGGAAAAGACCTTTAAGATCACTGAATCCAACTGTAAACCTAAGACTGCCAAGTCCACCACTATACCATGTTCCTAAGTGCTACATCTACGCATCTTTTAAATACCACCCTGGATGGCGACTCAACCATTTCACATGTGTTGCTTAATACGGTCTTTAAAATAATACCCCCCAACCACTGCTAGCATACGATTTTTATCCCTGAATACTAGCGTTGGACTTTTTTTGTAGTGGTTGGATACCATCATTTTGTTGCTTTCTAAAAATCTCACCACCATAAAAAAAAAAAAATATAAAACATTTCCAGGCAAAGTGTTCATCTACAATAGAAACTTCCATTCACCAAGAAAAATTGGGAACATCTTCCTCTGTTCTGGGGCATCCTCAGACCATCTTACGGTGCTTCAGAATGATCGGCTGCTCCGTTAATGCGCAGTTCACTTCTCTCTCAACTCTTCAGCATGAATGATGATACCTCTTCCCAACCTCAAGTTTTCCGTTTGAGTTTTTGATTCTATGAAGCAAGAGCTACAAGATCCTCAAATGCCAACTGTATCGTTAACAGCAGCTCAGATGAAAGAGCAAGAGAAGCGCCGAGAGCACAGATACATCCAGCAAAATACCCGCCACGCAGCCAAGTGGAGATGAAGACTCAGGACTAACCCTGAGCGTTTCACCCCAAGAGACGGAGTAGAGTTGGCCATGTTATTTCCACTCCCTTGAGTAGAAAATTGCAACTGCACAGGAGAAGGCTAGCAGCAATATCGATTTGTCAACCTGTGCTACTCCCTGCTCAGACAGTTCTTTTTTATACGTGACATGTACCTTCATACGTGACATACCTTCTAACGCTCACCTGAAGTCTTCTACCGCCTTAGTCTTTGCTTAGAAAGCAATCATCCTTCACATTATTTCCAAGCTAAGAGGATGTTATCTTTCATAAGATTGACTGCACGAGCAGATGCAAAGAGCATTTGCTAAACAGTTTAAATGGCACTTCAGAAGAGTCAAATTATTCCATATCGCAGTTAATTCCAATCATCTGGTTAGCCATGCCAGGCTTCAGCTGGAGCTTGTAATACAGTACCACACCACTCCCCCCTTGACACTACTCTCTGAAGCCATTCCATCTCTCAGTTGCATACACCAACTGCAGAAGGCAGTATTTCGAGATCCCACCTGGAGCACCGCGTCCAGCCATGGGGTCCCCAGCACAGGACAGACATGGAGCTGTTGGAGCGGGGCCAGAGGAGGCCACAGAGATGGTCCGAGGCTGGAGCAGCTCCTGTGCGAGGACACGCTGAGAGAGTTGGGGGGTGTGCAGCCTGGAGAAGAGAAGGCTCTGGGAAGACCTTCTTGTAACCTTTCAATACTTAAAAGTTTTGAAAGTATTGAAAGTACTTAAAAGAAAGATGGGGTCAGACTTTTTAAGGAAGGCCTGTAGTGATAAGACAAGGGTTAATGGTTTTAAACTCAAAGATGGGAGATTCAGACTAGATCTAAAGAAGAAATTTTTTATTATGAGGGTGGTGAGACACTGGACCACGTTGCCCAGAGAAATGGTAGATGCTCCATCCCTGGAAACATTCAAAGTCAGGTTGGATGCGGCTCTGAGCAACCCGATCTAGTGGAAGGTGTCCCTGCTCATGGCAGGGGGGGTGGACTAGATGACCTTGAAAGGGCCCTTCCAACCCAAACCATTCGATGATTTATGAATATGCTGATTTTCATGAATTTTTCCCCTCATACCACCCCTGTACACCCTTCTCATTTTGATAGTTTGTCCAGTCCAGTCCAGATCCTATCCCTTGAGACAAATCTCCAGGGTAGCAATTCTTAAGCTCATGTATTTCTATGCTGCCTAACCAACTACCTTGAAGGCATTAATAATTGCACGACTTTCCAGGACAAGAATGGTTAAAAAACAAAACAAACAAAAAAAACCCCCCAAGAAACAACAAAAAAACCACATTAACTCTCTCCATATTCTCCCTGAATTAAGTTTTCCTGGAATATTTTATGTTCCATGTTTTCACCATCGGACCCAAATGACTTATTTCAGAGTTGCAATAAAGATGTAAAGGCAATGTGTTAAATTTACGACAATTTAGGATCATTTAGTATCATTTAGGAACCCGTCACTTAGGGACTGAAGTGCTGTCCATGTCCTCATCTCAACCACTTCGAGCTTCACTGTGTTTCCTGAGTTTGCACTCCACTTCATTCCTCATCACTATCAAAAAGCCTCGACGTCCCTCTCACCGCACGCCACTTTGATGCATAGCCTGGAGCATCCTCTCCCTCCTTCACATCCATTTTTCTTCTTGCTAGTTTATGTCCCTCTGGATTAACACTACGGTTATGCTGGTCTTCCCCCACATTTCTATATCGCCAACCAGTCCTGTCTTCCCGACACACTGCTGTGTCCCGACTACTTATTCCCTATATACACATGATAGAGTTTAAGTTATTTATTTCTCATTCCTTTCGTATCTTGTGCTTGCTGACCTCTGTTCTTTGACAGACCTTGGCAGGTTTTTGGAGCCTTCTTGGACATTTGAGCCTTTCTATTCCCAGTCTAAACACCTCTTAGGGATGTATTAGAAAGAAAATACGATTACAGGACGATGAAGTGGGTAGGTCACTCAACGAGGATGCTGCTTGAGCCAAAACAGGTCTAAAGTTTTGTGTAGCTGTAAGTTCTTCCTAAGCTAACACCAATTAAGTTAAAAGGTGACATCAGAAAACAAGCTCATACAGCCATGTCTTGCCTTAAAGAGTCCTATGGACAGATGTTCTTAGAGATTTGCAGTCCAAGGAGTGCAGTTTTTAATTGATTGATCACTGTAGCTAATTGGATCTTGTTTTCCAGCAGCCAATTCCTCGCCTTCCTGGCAAGAGGGTTCATTTTAGAATGTGGCTGGGATACTTAATGGTATGAAACACTCTCTGGATATACTTTTGAATGCCATGGACCAAATTACCTTGTCCATAACTTCATTACAGCTGCTAGTTTTTGTCCACACTAGAGAGCTAACAAGGAAGGGAAGGTCTCCTTCTACCTCCTGGAGGGAGCTGTACCTTTGCCTCTCACAAAGGCTGTGTTTAAAAAACAAAACAAAAAAAAAAACCAACCAAAAAAACCGAGGAGATAGCCAGCCTTTACATAGCTCCAGGACAAAGCTCTTCCAAGAGTCTAATCACAGAAGAGCATGGCAATTATATTTCAGCAAACTGTAGGATTAAAATATCATTTAGGGAATGGGAAAATAAAGGATATTTAGCAATAGTTAAGAGCCAGATATTTAAACCATTAGCAGATATTGCCCTCGAAGATATTTAAATTCGCATGCTCCCAATACAGTCAAGATATGTACTAGAGCTTTGTTAAGAGGACTCTAGGATGAACAAAAATGCCAAAAAACTTTGCTCAAATAGATAAAAGTTTTCACACCAGTCCAGATTCCCAATCAACAAATTACCAGAAAACTTCCAGCCTTTTAAATCTCTGGCTAAAAATCATTTGATCCCTATTTGTAAAACAACCAACACGGACACACTGAACTAGAACTTACTCCAAATATTCTTAGTTTCACCACCAAGTCCTTGGGTTGAATGCACACAAGTCTCTCATCCCTTCAGGATAAATCCCACGTTGAGAATGGTAAGTCAGCACTTTGAGTGCTGAGTTTAAGTTGTCAATATACTGAAAAATCAAAAGGAAAAAAAATATATTATAGAGCTAAGACAGCACTTTGTTAAAAAAAGATTCTGCTGCTAGGCAAGATCCCAGAGGCCATGAGAAATTGAATGAGTGGAGACATGATAATAACAGCTACGTGACAGCCGCTTCCCTACCATGTAGACACTGAAGCCAAAGGCCCACCTCAGGATGGGATCTGAAAACGCCGAGATAATCCCAAGGGTTCAATGACTTCTGTTGTACAGGAGAAATTGAGCACTCGTATCACAGTTATGTGGGTGGAGGGAGATATATGAGTCATGGATAACCTTTAATTTCTTTGACGTGCAGATTTGCAGCCTTCCCCAGTAGCCTCTGTAGGTCCTTCTTCCAAGTTCTCCAGAACAAAACCAACTCCAGGACATCCTTTCATGGCACCAGGATATTAGATATGCTGCTCTAGCCTCAATTTTCCCCATTTAAGTATTTTGCATCTTTCATTTAGATTGCCCAGGGAGGTGGGAGATGCCCCGTCCCTGAAAACATTCAAGGTCAGGTTGGATGGGGCTCTGGGCAACCTGATCTAATGGAAGATGTTGGACTAGATGACCTCCATGGCCTCTTCCAACTCAAGCTATTCTATATTCTATGATTTCTGGGAAAGGGAGTGAAGAAGAGAATCAGAACTCAAATCTCAGCAGTGGAATCTGAAACAGAGAGGGACTACTCTTAAGGTCAATCTATTTAGCTTTGAAGCTAGCTTGTAGCATCTAAACCCAGGGTGCCAAAATGAGGTATTTTTGTTTCAGTTTGGACTGTACGGGCTACTATACATAATGTTTACAGTTCTACACTATGAGACACAAGACTTAACTGAGTAGACTTGCCTTTTATGTAGGTATTCCTGCAAAAACATACCCCCAAAAGGTAGCTTGTTCCCTGTTTAAAAGTCTTAATGAAATATATTTGTGCTGCAGAGGGGGAAAATTTATACAGTGTTATCTGCAAGTGTGTTTTTAACCACATGATCCGCGTGCTCCAAGTGCAGATGGAGAGACATATGCCAGGAGAATCCAAAAGTACATATACATATTTTTTTTTATATTTTCTCTATTGCTAAAAGGATAGGCAGCTCAAGATTCCAATGGCTCCAGACCCCTCCATTTGCTTCTAAGACACGTTGATTCACTAAAGCAACCCGTTTGAGGAACAGTCAAATAATGCCCGCAGTGTTGCATGGGCAAGAGCTGACTGAAAGCTCATCCATATTCAGGTAAGATCAAGCAAGACTGTTTACAAGAGCACAGCATGTGAAACAGAGAGCCCATCAACTCCAGCCAGACATTCCTTCATGTTTTGGAGTACCACCTCTAACCATCTTTGATTAACTGATGAGGGTGGTGAGGCACTGGACCACGTTGCCCAGAGAAGTTGTGGACGCCCCATCCCTGGAGGTGTTCAAGGCCAGGCTGGATGAGGCTTTGAGCAATCTGGGCTAGTGGGAGGTGTCCCTGCCCATCAGGGTTGGAACTGGATGATCTTTAACATCCCTTCCAACCCAAACCATTCTGTGATTCTAATTCTTGGAGTAACTTCTAACAGATTCCTGTTTAATCATAGAATCATAGAATCATTAAGGCTGGAAAAGACCTCAAGGATGGATCATCAAGTCCAACCATCAACCCAACACCACCTAACTCACTAAACCGTGTCCCTAAGCACCACATCGACACGTTTCTTGAACACCTCGAGGGATGGTGATTCCACCACTTCCCTGGGTAGCCTGTTCCAATGCCTGATCACTCTTTCAGTGAAGAATTTTTTTTCTAATATCCAGCCTAATAGACAAGAATGTTCATGCCTATCAGTACTGGACACGTGAAATGAGGCAGCCACTTTGAGATGACCACCCCTGTGGCTTATGGGTTTGGATCAGATGCGTCCTACGTAGAGGAGCATCAGACAACAGAGAGTTCTGCTGCCAAACCTGTTCCTCCTGCACACCAAGTTTGGTTTCTACCAAAGGCTTGTATTAGTCTCCTGTTTGGAGTGTCACCTTTTCACAAGAAAACCTGGGGGACTATGGAGATGCCAAAACATGTCTTGGGTTCCCCCCACTGCATTATCCTGTTTTCCTCTACAGCCTTCTCCACACAAGACCTCCTCAACCTCATTCTGTGCTTTAAGTAGTAAAGTCACACCCAGGAAGAAGGTTGACTCTCTTCATCCTCCAGTAGAAGAACCTACTTTTTGGCACTGTTAAGACAATTCAAAGAAAAGATGCTTGTGTCAGGAGTTTTGCCTCAGCTTTGAAGCCCCTCCCATGGTCGAACGTATTTTGAGTAAGGCAGGAATTGTACCTTCTTCAGACAGGTGGTTTTAAAACCCTGATTAACACATTCAGAGCAAGTCTCCTCTTCTTACAGAATTTATTCCTGCTTCTGTTTGGAATGAAAAAACCCTGTCCATGAACCTTCTCCCTTCCCACTGAAGAAGAAAGGTGCAGTGCTTAGGTGAGCTCGAGTTTGACAGAAAAATAATTACTGCAGAGGCACTTGCCATGGTTTGAAGTTCTGGGCACATTACTCACCTTGAAGAAAAACCTAGAGAGCTTTTAATTAAAAAGAAAAAAACAAGCCTAAGACAGAAAACATGCTAAGGTGCTCTCTAAATAATTTTTTTCTTTTTTTTCAGGGGAGGATATTTTTTGAGTACATGCTCCACCTACTTCCACACTGCACTGAACAGCCAAGCTACAATATAGATTCCTCAAGGTGACATTCAGGAGATGTTCGATATGCAGAACTAGAAAGGGAAAAGAAAGAGCTCCTAAATTAAAGCAGTGCTGATGTGTTCATTTGCATTTTTTCCTCTCACAGCCTTACAGCAGTGCTGCTGGGAGCTCTGACAGATTCAACAGCATCTCTTAAAAACAGCACAGACGGTGGAAACAGGGAACCGAACGCTCTCTGCATTCATCTTTTTTAGGAGAGCCTGGAGCAATAGGAAAAGGGTTAACAGTTTTAAACTAAAAAAGGGGAGATTCAGACTAGATATAAGAAATAAATTTTTTATGACAAGGGTAAGACACTGGACCAGGTTGGCCCAGAGAGGTGGTAGATGCCCCATCCCTGGAAACATTCAAGGTCAGGTTGGACGGGGCTCTGAGCAAGCTGGTCTAGTGGAAGGTGTCCCTGCTCATAGCAGGGGAGTTGGACTAGATGACCTTGAAAGGTCCCTTCCAACCCAAACCATTCAATGATTCCAAATGGCAAGTCACAAAAGCCCAGAGAAGCTGTGGATGCCCCAACCC
>NW_010123969.1:0-1706 GCF_000699245.1 Pterocles gutturalis
GGTCAACCTGGTGTCCACCAGGACCCTGGCACTTTTTCTGCCACACTGCTTTCCAGCAGCTTTGCCAAGCTGCTTTCGGTCACCAGCATGGGTTGATGTGTCTGGGGATGCTTTGTGCCCGTAGCGGTGCCATCCACAATCGGTCCCACCCTCTTTCTGCAGGTCTCCCGGTGCCCTGCTGTGAGGGTGAGAAGGGCATGTTTCCTGCAGCCAAAGCAGTGGTCCAAGTGGGAAGGCTCTCTCTTGTTAGGGAACAGGAATAAACAGGATGAACTTTGTCAACAGAGTCCAGAGATGGAGTTTCCACAAAACTCCATCTTGTCTTTTTTTTTTTTTTTTTTTTTAAGTGGAATTTAGGCTTGTTTTCACTTACATGTAGGAAATATGTGCAGACATGTTTATTGTGAATCCTAGATTTAAAATCTGCTTCAACTTCAGTGGAATTTAGACTTGATGTTAAAGGAAGGTGCTTTTGTGAAAAGTAGATTCCAAAGACTTTCTTTAATAGTATATGCTCATAAGGTGTTAAGGTATGCAAGGCTATAAGAATGAACAGCACACAGATATGCTGAAGCTGCAAAGCTGAGTGTGGACTGAACTGACCTGGAAAGCAGGCATGTTTTTGTAGGATGTGTTAGTTCTGTCCTGTTTCTGTTGAAAATGTTGCTATCAGGACAGGGAGGATAAGTTGATATCAACCTAATAATGTTGTAAGTCAGCTGTTCCATTGTTAAGTGCTCTACATGTGAAGCATATGAAAAATGTGCTGGTGACTGACTGGTGTCATGACTGTTGACTGATGCTCTATGTTACAATAAACATGTACACAAAAAGTAAGAAGCCTCAAATGCATTAATGTTGTGGTTTTACACCTCTGGTTAGCAGCCAAACAACACAACAACCGCTCACTCGCCCTTCCCCCCTCCCAGTGATGGGGGAGAGAATCAAAGGGGTAAAGGGAAAAGAGACTCGTGGGTTAAGAACGATTTAATAATTACACTACAGTAATATTGAAAATAATAATAATAGTAACACATACAAACATACAAATGAGTGATACACAGTGACACTGCTCACCACCTGATGACCAAGGCTCAGCCTGTTCCTGGCCCATGTTCCCAGAGCAGGGAGAGTCCTGAAAGTACAATCCTGGAACAGAGATAAAAGCCCAGGTGTCCGAGAGACCGAGATGACCCTGAGACTGGGGTGACCCAGAGGGAGACAACCCAGAGCAAGAGAGATGATCCAGAGCAAGAGGGAGCACTTCCAGACAGACACCCATGTGTATACTGGGCATGACGTGCATGATATGGAATATACCCTTGGCCAATTTGGGTCTCAATGCTAAACCTAAGGTTGAATCTAGTCTAAAAATTGGGGCTGTGCTCCCTCCCAGCTTCTCCTGCACCTGCAGACACTGGCACAGCAGGGAAGCTGAAAGGTCCTTGACTGTCCTGGCAGCAACTATAAACATCAGTGTGTTATCAGCCTTCTTCTCAGCACAAATCCAAAACATAGCTTCATATTAGCTTCTTTGAAGAAAGTTAACTCTGTCCCAGCCGAAAACAGGACAATTAAGAACATGAGAACGGTGGTTCTGAGTCAGACAAAGGGTCTGTGTTTTTTCTTGTGCTCTCCTTGCCACTGCCTAGCACTCGGGTGGTATATTCATGGGCATATTCACAACCAGTCCAGCCTCTGCTTTC
>NW_010123970.1:0-4749 GCF_000699245.1 Pterocles gutturalis
TTCCATGATCTGTAGACTCTCCTCTTGCAACTTGAGGTAGACTTGGCAACACTGCCAAGTCTACCCCTAAACCATGTGCCTGTGCACAGTGTCTTTTAAAAACCTCCAGGGATGGTGACTCAACCACTTCCCCGGGCACACTGTTCCAATGCTTGACAACCCTTTAGGTGAAGAAATGTTTCATAATATCCAATCTAAACCTCGCCCAGTGCAATCTGAGGCCATTTTCTCTTGTCTTATCACTTGTTACTTGGGAGAAGAGACCAACGCCCACGTTGCTACAACCTCCTTTCAGGTAGTTGTAGAGAGCGGTAAGGTCTCACCTCTGCCTTCTTTGCTGCAGACTAAACAACCCCAGTTCCCTCAGCCGCCCTTCTAGACTTGTGCTCTAGATCCTTCACCAGCTTCATTGTCCTTTGGACACACTCCAGCACCTCAATGTCTTTCTTGTAGTGAGGGGCCCAAAAGTGCACACAGTATCCTAAGTGCAGCCTCACTGGTGTCGAGTACCGGGGGACAATCACTTCCCTGGTCCTGCTGGCCACACTATTTCTGATACAAGCCAGAGTGCTATTGGCCTTCCTGGCCACCTGGGCACAATTCCAGCCCATATTCGGACATCTGGGGACCAGCACCCCCATAATCCACATGGCCTGGTCTCACCCTCCTGCAGGGTCCAGTTGCTGGTGTAGGTCCACAACCACCCCGCGACACCAGTAATTCAGCACCAAACCACTCAGACTGTGCAACGGTCAAATGAGGCACCAAGTCCCCAATGTTCAGCTTGTGGACAGTGCTCGGTGTCCAGGAGCACGGCCCAGAGACCCAGCAAATGTAGCAGAATTAGGCAGTAGCTGAACAGGGAATGGTAAAGAGCCTCTTGATCTCACACAGGGCTTTTTGGCTCCAGCCATGAGATTTTGTTGGCCTTTACTCAATGGCCTTTATGCTATTTAAATGCTATTGCTTTAATAGTCCTTGAGAGGAGACTTCCCTACCAGCTACTCAGCCCATCCCACTATCTGAGACATGGGTTTTTTGTTTTGCATATTAAAGACTTTATGCATCTTGGAAAAAGATATAGTGCAAGACAATTTACACACAAAGGTCTTGGCTTCACAAAGTTCTTGTGTTCACAGCAGGCCGGACCCAGCCTCAGTGCCAATACAGCTCCAGCTGAGGCAGTGCAGAGTAGACAACATGCATTTACTGTATAATTGTTTGATTTGGGTTTTCTTAGCCTGCAGAGGCTAATAAACAAGAGGAACAGTCCAGCCTCTGCAACTAGACTTTCCCTTCCTCAGAGGCTTTCCTGGAGGCTGCCACACGTCAGCTGTGCAGTTCCCTTGGGTCTCCACCAAGGTGGGTGCAGAAGGACATCCCCCTTGGCACTGCACCGCACTGCTCCCAGGGAGAGAGCTCAAAGTGCTCTCTGAATGCAAACCAGCAGCACTGACCATGCCAGGGAGGGCATGTAGGCAGTATCAAATGTTTTCCCAAGACGTGTAGAGGTCACGTCCCTCCTGGCTCGCAGTAGCGGAAGGATTGTGCAAGGTGTTTGGAGATGATTCAAGGGCACCCGGACATACTTTGCTTTCTCCTTGCACAGAGTGAAGACGAATGGACAGGCCAGATCCTATGGGAGTGGTAGGAGAGGCACGAATAGAGTTGGCCGGGGTCTGTGGTACTCTGTCCTCCGCTGCTGTGGGGTGCATAGGTCCTTTTCTCCCATGGCAGGTAGAACATCCTGATGCCTGCAAACACCAGGAGCCCCTCCAAAACACACTGCCTGGGGGAGGAAGGAGCTGTTGTTTGCCAGCTCTCACAGTCTCCATGCCAGGCGGAGCAGCTTGGGGGCAAGGAGGACAGGACAATCCTCTCTGTCAAATTATTTGATGATAACAGTTTCCCCAAATCTTTTAAATAGCTGTATCTTCTGTACAGAGATTGTGAGGGGAAGATAATGATAATTTACCACTGCATGTCCACACTGTATGAATTCTCCTGATATAATTTAAAAACCTTAAACCTGATGTCTAGTCTGTCTGCATGCCACTTTATTCCTTTAATGAATGTTGGGGTCACATGAAGCAGTCATTTAAGATAATACAGGTGAAATAGCTCTACCTCTCACAGGAAGAGGAGAACATAACAAGATACAGCAAGAAAGAGAGCAAAGACACTATCTGAGCCACATGTTGAGGAAGATCTTTTTTAAACATAACTTCTTCCATGCTTCAGAAAGGTCTGAGGATTCAAACACAAGATGAAGGGAAGAAGATAGTCGTGGGCTGAATTAGAGAGAGGGTGATGCTATTGATACAGGAGCTGGAGATAGTGGGGCAGCACAATATTGACCATTTCTGGCAGGGAGTGATACCAAGTACCTGGGGGTTAGCAATACAGAGGAAGACAGACCCAAAGGACAGCTGGCCTAAACCATAAGGTGAGATTTTACACTAATTAATTGGAACTCCTACAATGGAAAAAAATGGTGCTGATATATCCTGTAAATCTTAGGAGCCTGGTGAAAGCAGTAGGGGAAAATCCATAAATCACAAGCCACATTCATGGATACCCATGAGCATGATCCTGCACCACCAGAGGTACTATGTCCTTTTATTTACATTCAGTGGTTGCAAGATCCGGCCTCACTTGCACAAGAAAATATGTGGCCTGTGCATGTGACTGCATTGGTTGCACAGTTAAATCAGGGCTATGATGGGCACACATTTCCAAAAGTTAAACTAACGTGCAGAATATAGAAGAAGAGTCCAACTTAAAGAAATGCTCTTAAAGTCCTTGAGTAATGGAATTTGGTTTCAGAGCACGATTACTGCTAAATTACTTTTATCCTCTAGGTACTTTTCAACCTAATAAACAGTACTGCTGAAAATCAGCATGACCTTGTGGTTGTAGTTTGACAGACTTAACTATAATTTTAAAGGGTGTGGATTTTTAGTGAGCACCTGTGTTCAACTCCCCAGTCCTTGGACAAGCCTTCAAAAATCACCCAATCTTTTGCTACTTTTGCAGATCAGCTGGTCCAAAATGAAGTAGATACTCTTAAGCAACTAAAGATTCAGATATGTAACATGTTAAATGAGCCTTAACTGGGACAGCCAGGATTCATCTGAGGAAATATTAGCTTCTGTGTTCCCCATGTCTCCACCTGAACTGCATCATCTAAACACCCACTGGAGTCAGAGGAGTGGACTAGGCAGATTTAATATCAAGTTTGTCTCTTTCTGCAATGGTGTTTAAATAGGCAGGATGACTCACTGTTCTCAAGTCCCTATCTTTATTGACCATCCAGAGAGACTGAGGTGCAAGGATGTTCTGTGGGCATACAAAGTTCAATGATTTTGACAAACATTAGTGAACCTGGCTATTAATAACTGTCTGTAGGCAAGCTACTAGCTCTTACCAGTCAGAAAATAACGTGACAAGCTTTTTTATCTGGTGCTAAAGTTGGTCTATATTATCTTTCACTGAATTTTGACCTACTACCTCCTGCTTGTGGCATCACCTCTTATTGTAGTAACTTGGACAGGTACTACAGTTCAAAAGGTGACCTCTTTTGTCTCAGTTGTTTGGTTATTGTCTGAGACAGACAGTCATTCTGAGAAGTCCAATCTTCATCTGCAACAGCTGTTTGAACATGTGGTAATTTTTTTTCTGTATCTTTGGACAGAAATTATTTACGCTGCATTCAGAAAATGAGGCAAGGTCTGCAAGGAACATAGATTTCTAAACAGACTTACATTCATTTTGCATTTTTCCTGCCTCATCATTGCAGGTCTATTATCAATTATACAAATTAACATAAAAGACCCATTTAAAATCCACTTCTAGCACAGGCTTTGATTGATTGCACTGCCATGTAGAGCCCCAAGGGATGGCTTGGCCAGACATAAATACAGATATTTGAAAAAAACCCATGCCATTCCTGACCTTGCAAGATGTGGAGGAGGCACAGGACTGTGAGCTCAAAAATCTACTTGAAAAATGAGATGAGAATTCATTTCCCAATGAGAATATGCCTTCAACTTGTTCTTCCACACTGTAGATCAGCAGAATGAGTTTAGGGAGAGATTTTGTGGCACTGGTAAACCAAAGATCAATCAGCAGCAACAGCCATGTGGCATAACACACTTTTTAAGCTGTGTGTGGTCTAAGCCAGACCACTAAATACAAAGATAACAAGTAAATGTGGTTTCAGCACTGGCTAAAGCGAGTTCCTCACATAGATCCATTTGCAGTTTGCAGCACTGACCCACCAAGAGCAAAATAAGAGTATTTTCAATGCACTCTCCATACAGCACTGCCTTTTCATTCTGTTTGCGTGGGACCTAATATCCGTCACATACCATACCGGTCCATGCCCCGAATTAGGCATCACAGTCATGTAGTCATCCACTCCTGAGGGGGAAAATGTGCAGCTACTTCTTGCCTTCTCCACCCTTGTGGTTTTTTGTAGAGGGTTTGACTGGTAGCAGGGAGGGGCCACAGTGATGGCTCCTGTAAGGAGCTGCTAAAGGTTTCCCTGGACTCCAGCTCTGCTGGCAGCAAGGGAGGGGCTGCAGTGGTGGCTCCTGTAAGTAACTGCTAAGGGTTCCCCCCCCGCCCCCACCCCCGGCTCCAAGGGTTTGGTAACCGAGAGGGGCAGTGGGGGAAGGACTACCACCGATCTAGCCCCAGTGAGAAACTGCTGGAAGTTCCCCCAGCTCCAGGCTGGACCCACCCCAG
>NW_010123970.1:4905-8059 GCF_000699245.1 Pterocles gutturalis
GCCCAAGCCCCCGCCATGGCTTGCCCAGGAGTCCATTCTCCTGGGAGTCGATGAAAGACCTGCGACGGAGAGGGAAGCGGGATTTGAGAAAGACGGCTACGCAGACACTTCGGTCATTGAAGGGAAGTCAAGAGGAAAGAGGGACCCTGGAATTTCCCCTGCAGCGTGGTGAAGATTCATGGTGCCACACGGTTTGTCCCTTGGTGCAGCCCATGAGAAGATGCAGCTGTGGGGGACCCCACGCTGGAACTAGAAGCCCACGCCAGAGCCGGGCAGTTGTCAGGGGACTGTGGCCCCGTTTGGAAAAGGACTCACGCCGGAGCAGTTCTGGAGAAGGACTCTCCCGTGAGAAGGGACCCCACGCTGCAGCCGGGACAGACTGTGAGGAGCCCTCCCCTGAGGAGGAAGGAGCGGGGACTGACTGCACCCCCCATTCCCTGCCCCCTGTGCTGCCGGGGGGGAGAAGATACAGAACAAAGCCTTTGGGCTTGGGAAGAAGGGAGGGGTGGGGGAGAAGTGCCTTTTTAAGATGTGGTTTCTCTCTCTCAGTATCTTGCTTCTTGTTGTAAATAGTTAATAAATTTAATTGGGTTTTTTTGTTCTTCCCAAATCATGTTGGTTTCTTGCCCGTAACCCTGAGTGGTGAGTGAAACCCTCCCTGTCCCTGCCTCAGCCCGCCAGGTGTTTAACAGAGGACCATCCGGTGGCCCTTTCTAAACCACGACAACTCTCAAGGAGCAGGGCCAAGAAGATGTCCTGCTCACAAAGCTATGTTCAACTAGCTGGAGTAAACAAAGTGATGCTCTGTTAACATTCCAAAAAATACCAGAGTCGAGAATTAGAAACAGGAGGCATGACCTTGTCTTTGAATCAGGAGACCTCTGATTTGAAGAGAGTCCTTCTGTGGCAAAGCACTTGTTTGCATGCGAGATGGTCCCAGTGTCCTTACACTGCGACTGTACCAGAGGTGGGAGTGAGGCAGAAGTGTCATGAAGGGCCCATTGCCTTTTCCATCTGCACCACCATGGCACAGGGCAAATCAGAAAATTTACAGGTACACTTATCATTTCTGTTAGGATACAGTGCTAATCTGTGTTCCCAAAACCTTTTTTAATCATCTCTTATACACACCCCATGTTGAGGAGAGGGGTTACTTTCATAAAATAGGGAAAAAAATAAAACCAACTTGCTTTTAAACAGGACTAGAAAGCGGTGAGGGATGAACTCTTGGTGTTGCTCAAAGCATGCTGTCTGGGTTGTACACTCCCTGTCAGAGAGAGCATGTGTGTGAAGAGTGAGGTGCAAAACTGGAAAGCCTTCATGACACTAGAGGTGCAAACATCTGCTTAATGTTTCACAAGCAACCTAGAAGTAAGCATCAGTCATTTAAAATTCCTGTAGCTGCCAGCTCTTGTGGCTTTACAATGTATTTTTCTGAAAGCCCCTGATGCTGATGAAGATTGTGTTTGGCAATGAAAAAAAATCTCATTTTTTCTTTAAGCTGTTTCCATTCTAAGTTTAGTGTGGATCTGAGACTCTTCTGCCTCTCTGGAAATCTTAATAGAACCAGATGTGTTTCTGAAAGGCTTGTTTTACTCTAACACATGCTGCTGGGCTTCGTCCAAGAGTCCCAAGGTAGAAGTCTAAGCTCTTTTCATTCAGACCGTCACAACAAATTATTTAACAGTAGTTGCTGGCTTTAATATTTATGCACTTAAATAATAAAAAACAGATGGCAAACAAAAATATTTCCATTGGCTTTTGTTGTTGTTTTTTTAAATAATCTTTTGGGGGTTTATCACTTTCCTGGTTATGGAATGTTTGACAAAATGGATACTAACTTCACTCTTCAGCCTGAAAATATTTTGCCATTTATTTTGTGTCTAACACCTACAATCCAAAGAGATCAAATAAAACAGTCAGTGGGATAGATCCAGTGATGAGCATGACCATAGCATCATCAAAGGCAGCAGTCCTAAACTGTATCTTTTGAGGAGAGCCAGGCCTCAGAAGTTCATTTAGCCTCACAACATCTGCCATTAGGTTTAGTGTTACTATTTTGTGTTTACAGATTTAGAAAGAAGATATGAAAGGTCATACAACATCCTTATGGTGATTCAGTCTTTCATACAGCTAGGAATTTATGTGTTTTTAAAAATAAAGACATTTGCAGCCATTTCATGGCCTGCATTAGGAATGCCTGCACTAGCAAGCAATTTGTTAGACCAGATTATTTGGTGCTGAGGTCTTTTCCTCTGTGCTGTATGTGGCTGGGTGATGTGCAGTTTTGATGAGTTTCCACCTGCTCCCCTGGACTACACGTCTGTATCAGTTGTGTTGCCCCAAGCTGCCCAAGGAAAGCTCTTCCACAAACCTTTGTCCCTCCACAGGCCGTCCCAAGGAGGGCTGCACGGAGCTCATGTGTGCTGAGGCAGTGTCAGCAGCAAACCACCTCCCTGCTGTCACCACCCATATAGGGCTTTGCAGGTGGAAGGAGCCCCTGTTATTGCTGGTGCTCCTGCCTTACTTCACCAAGAAGTTACCTTTTATATAAAAAGATCCCACACAGCCTCTGCACAAACAGCTGGTTCCATCACCTTGAAGAGGGTTAGATTTCACTATGGAAACAAGCCAGGCTGTAAGCTGACACAAAGGTCTTCCTTTGCCAAAAAAAACAGTTAAAAAAATAGAGCAAATATCTCCCCAGGACCTGATGCATCTCTGCTATCTCCATGTTTACGAGTCCTCCTCAAGTGGGATGCAGCAGGACGGAGGATCACAGACGGGACTGCACAGCAGGTTCAATAACTCAGTCTTGCCCAACGGGCTGTCTGCAGGAGTGTCCCAGAGCTGCCCCAGGGCTGAGAATGTGACTCTGCTCACGAGGAGAGGGCTGTGCATCACCAGGAGAGCTGTGCAACCGGGCTTTGCCTGGTATTTTTTAGGCAGCAAGACAAATACTCCGTAGAATGAGAAATTTGTCAGAACTGATAAGCACTGGATACACCCCTCTCTGGGTAAAGAGCTTTCAGCTGAACCATTTCCACATTAACTCTTCTGGAGCATTTTTTACGAATGTTAACCCCAAACGTTCAAAAAACAGGAACCAGATGCAGAAACTGTCTTTAAAGCTATCAGACCTAGGAAAAAAAAA
>NW_010123971.1:0-890 GCF_000699245.1 Pterocles gutturalis
GGGCCCAGCTGGGGGGCGGGGAGGCAGAGGAAGGAGCAGAAGCCTTCGGCCTCGGCCACGGCGCAGCGGTTGGGGCCTGGGGGGGGACATGGGGACACGGTGAGGAGGAGGAGGATGGGGAAGAGGAAGGTGGGGATGAAGGCTCAGAGTGAAAATGGAGGGGATGGGGATGAGGATGGGGAAGAGGAAGGTGGGGATGAAGAGGATGAGGATGAGGATGGGATGAGCACGAAGATGAGGATGAAGAGGACGAAGATCAGGATGAAGATGAGGATGAAGATGAGGATGAAGGTGGGAATGAGGATGAAGAGGATGAAGATGGGAATGAGGATGAAGGCTCAGAATGAAAATGGGGGGGATGAGGATGAGGATGAGGACGGGGATGAGGAAGAGGATGAGGCTGAAGGCGGGCTGGGAGTACCTGAGGATGAAGATGGGATGGGATAAGGATGAAGATGAGGATGAGGATGGGATGAGCATGTAGATGAGGATGAAGAGGACAAAGAGTGGGATGAAGATGAGGATGAAGAGGATGAAGATCGGGATAAAAATGAGGATGAAGGCTCAGAATGAAAATGGGGGGGATGAGGATGACGAGGACAAAGATGGGGACGAAGATGAGGATGAAGATGAGGATGAAGATGGGGATGAGGATGATGAGGAGAATGGGGATGGGATGAGGAGGAGGAAGATGAGGATGAAGATGGTAATGAACATAAGGAGGAAGAGGACGAGGCTGAAGGCGGGCTGGGTTACCTGGGGGCTGGCGCAGGGGGTGCAGCACGGTGACATCCTGCGGTGACACCAGCTCCGGTGTCACCCTGCGAACGTCGGCCCCCGAGCGGCTGCTGGCGCTGAACAGGGACCCGGAGGGGACGTCGGTCCAGAAC
>NW_010123972.1:0-286 GCF_000699245.1 Pterocles gutturalis
AAGGACTCGCTTCCTGGTCCCGCTCAGAGATCGCGAAAGATATTCGGGGAAACGAAAGATATTCGGGAAAATGTCGCTGAAATCGCGGAGAGCCCGATTTCAGGAGCTGCTATCGGCTGGCAGGGACGAAAGACGAGCAGTGGATTCTCCCACATGGAAAATACACATATTGGAGCCCCCCGGCAGATCCAGTTGATATTATAGTCGATATTCCCAGAATTTTCCTTTTGCTTTCGCACAGCATTCTTTGGCCGCGTTTTTTTTTTTTTTTGGGTTTTTTTTTGTG
>NW_010123973.1:0-1401 GCF_000699245.1 Pterocles gutturalis
CCCTACTTTGGTCCAATTTTGGGGTGTCTTCATGGGGACGAAGCCACCCCAGGTCCTACCGGCGCCGATGACCTTCTGGCGGGTGATGGCGGCTGGTGGGATCTCGGTGGTGAACTTGAGCATGGCTTGGTTGGGGTCAGCACCCATGTCACCCCCCCCACCTGTCCGTGGTGGCGCCGTTGTCACCGTGTCGCTCACCGGACTTGGAGAAGTAGACGTCCTCAACGGATTGGCGCGGGCGGGAGCGGCTCCTCCTGCGGGAAAGAGCGGTGACCCCAAATCCCGAGGGTGGAGGGGACACGGGTGGAGGGGACGGGGATGGATGGAGGGGACGGTGTAAGGATGGAGGGGACATTGATGGAGGGAGGTGACATGGATTTGGGTGAGGATGGCGGTGACAAGGACGAAGGTGACATGGATGGAGGTGACATGGATGGATGGAGGTGACAGTAAGGATCAAGGTGACATGGATGGATGGAGTAGGCAAGGTAATGGGGATGGAGGGGTGACAGGGATGGGGACAAGGATGGAGGTGACATGGACTTAGACAAGGATGGAGGTGACATGGATGGAGGTGACATCGATGGGGGTGACATGGATGGATGGAGGGGATGGAGGGGTAACGGGGACAAAGGGGTGACACGGATGGGGACAAGTATGGAGGAGATATGGATGGAGGGGTGACAAGGATAGATGGGACATGGATGGAGGTGACAGGGGTTAAGGATGGAGATGACATGGATGGAGGTGACATGGATGGAGGTGACATGGATGGAGGTGACAGGGAGTAAGGATCAAGGTGACATGGATGGATGGAGTAGGCAAGGATGGAGGGGTAACGGGGACAAAGGGGTGACACGGATGGGGACAAGTATGGAGGTGACATGGATGGAGGGGTGACAAGGATAGAGGGGACATGGATGGAGGTGACAGGGAGTAAGGATCAAGGTGACATGGATGGATGGAGTAGGCAAGGATGGAGGGGTAACGGGGACAAAGGGGTGACACGGATGGGGACAAGTATGGAGGTGACATGGATGGAGGGGTGACAAGGATAGAGGGGACATGGATGGAGGTGACAGGGGGTAAGGATGGAGGTGACGTGGTTGGAGGTGACATAGATGGAGGGGTAATGGGGACGGAGGGATGACGGGGATGGGGACAAAGATGGAGGTGACACGGATGGAGGGGTGACATGGATGGAGGTAATGACCTTTTGCCCATTTTTGCTGGGGAAAAAATGGTATTTTGGGGTTTTGGGTGTTTTTTCGGGGGGACACATCTCCTTACCGCCGGAGGACGTAGATGATGGCGGCCAAGAGCAGGAGGACGAAGACGATGCCGGTGACGGAGCCACTGATGACGGCGGCGGATGCCATGGCCTCGGCGCCTGTGGGGACA
>NW_010123974.1:0-269 GCF_000699245.1 Pterocles gutturalis
GTGGGGCTGCTCCCGGGCGTTGGAGCCAGCCTGGCCTGGGCTCTGCTCGGCCTGGCTCTGGGCATGGAGCTGAGCCTGCAGGAAAGTTTGCTGTTAAAATCCTTGGGTTTGAGAGCCAAGCCCAGCCCCAAAAACCCCGTTCCTGTGCCCTCCGTGCTCTGGAGGATCTTCCAGAGGAGGAAGATGCTGCCTGCTGCAGACAAAGAGCTGGGAGATGGGTGTAGGGTGGAGGAGTTGAACGTCCCCGGGAACATCGTCCGCGTCTTCGC
>NW_010123974.1:1447-1970 GCF_000699245.1 Pterocles gutturalis
TGGAGATGAAATTCAGCCACAACTCCTACCACCCCTCCAGCCAGGGGCGGGTTTTTGAGCTGAGGCTCTCCCAGACCTCCCAGCTGGCTCTCCGGGGGATGCCGTCCCACCAGCCCGGCCAAAAGCTGCTGGTGGCGCAATCCTTCGCCCAGCTGCACAAATCTCTCCTCTTCAACGTGAGCGCGGTGGCGAGGGACTGGAGGATGCACAAAAAGGAATCTGGGCTTGATCCTGGAGATCTCGGTGAGCGGCGGCGATGGCGCGTCGGTCCTGGCACGCGGGAGGGTGCAGAGCCTCTGCACCAGCATCATCGACTCCTTCCTGGACACCTCGCTGCTGGTGGTGACCCTCAGCCAGCAGCAGTGCAAAGCTTCCCGGAGGAGGAGAAGCACTGCCTACACCCCGGTTGCTCCCAGTAACCTCTGCAAACCCCGGCGGCTTTACATCAGCTTCAGCGACGTCGGTTGGCAAAACTGGATCATCGCCCCGCAGGGTTACATGGCCAATTACTGCCTGGGGGAAT
>NW_010123975.1:0-1081 GCF_000699245.1 Pterocles gutturalis
CAGAGCCACAGGACAGGCTCGTAACAGCCCTGCAGCTGTGAGTGCATCTAAGTGAGCAGCAACTGCAAATAAGCAGAACCAAGGCCTGACAAACAGGATATTCCTAGTAATTTCCTGTCCTTGGTGTCAGTGTGTACAGCTCATACACTTCACATGAACCTGAAGGAGGGTTATGTGTGAGTGTGATATCATCTAAGTGTGATGCTGTGGCAACTTGAGTTAAAATGGTCTTTCAGTTTATAGAGAGTGGATTGGGAAACAAGAATATATAGATGATATCGTCTCTCCACTGATAATCCTGACATCCAGTTAAAATGTTGGTAGCTGTACCTGAAGATGATGCTAATACACTGAAGCAGCGGCAGAAAAAAAGGCACAAAAATGAGTGAAGAAATGGGGAAGGCAATTTATGGCGAGAGGCTGAAGAAGCTTGACCTGTTTAGTTTACCAAGAGGACTGAGATGACTCGATGATAGTGCACGTCTTTAGGAGCAGTCAACACCACAGAGCCGTCTTCAAGGGAAAAGGCAGAAATCCGTGAGCGTGAACTGGAGCCTGACGACTCTGGTTAGAAAGGAAGAACACATTTTTAATCATGAGGGTAAGAGCAGCCACTGGAACAACGTTCTCAGCTCATCAGGTTTTCACTCCAGGCAGTGTTTCTCTCCAAAAGGCATTCTCTAGCCAAACACAAAATGCATTGCCACTGCCCCTGCCAAATCCGTCCTTGAACGTCATGTCAGTTTTATCCTCAAACTCTAAGGGGTTTTAGGAGCAGCTGCAACTGGCTGGGTACCACGCCATTGCCCCCTCTGTTCCTGTCTCCTCTGCCACCTGCATACTCCTTGAAGCCCACCTCACTACAGCCCTTCCCACCTCTAGTGGACAGCCTGTGTTTGCACGCTGCTGGTAACACGCCTGCTTCTGTCGCCTGTCAAGCATGTCCTTCACAGACCGCTGCTCTGAGGCACCTGCCATCCCGCTCTCTTGAGAAACCCCCGCATCCGCTTGTTTTTATTGTGACCCTTTGGGGACACCGCGGGCTCCTCCCAGAGGAGAAGTCCCCTCGGGATGCGCCTCC
>NW_010123976.1:0-15074 GCF_000699245.1 Pterocles gutturalis
ATAATTGGGTATATAATTTCTCCAGAGGTGCTGAGTTTTTCAGAAGTGTCAGTAGTGACATTACTGTGGATTACTCCTTCGCCTGTGGTTCTAGGTACACAATCTTTATTAAAAAGGGAAGAATAACCTGTGAATTATTCAAATTCTGTTTGGCCATATTTCTGAAAATTTGTCTGATACTCCTAGTAGGAAAACTTGTGAATGTTTATTCCCTTTGAAATTAAGTTAATCATGAATGAAGGGTGCTGTTCGGTAGCCTGCACACAAAACTACGGCGGGGATAAGAAACCTCTAGAAAACGGGAATAGGAACCCTGTAGTGACACTGGATATTAATATGAATCCTTTGTAAATAGTTCTGCAAAGATGTTTTAGAGGTCTAGTATCAAGCCTGTTCAAGAATTAAAAGTTAAAGAAATGTGTTCACATAAGCCATTACTGTATTTTGAAATCCAAGAGAGAAAATGTGTACTCTCTGTTGAGGAAGACTGGTTCAAGGAATTCTGCAACAAATGAGAGGCAACTATGACCATGATAAGTATCATCCTGGCTTTTTCCTTCTTTCTCCATAGTCCTGGGAAGTTATTTTATTTTCACAATTTTTTAGCTTGAGATATGTGTTTGTATTCAAATACTGAATCAGACTGTGATCCATAAAACCAAATTAAGTCCAATAATACTAAACAGAAGAGTCAGAGTGAAGATTGATGAATTCTCCAGACTCTTAATTTCCTAATTTTACTTTTACATTTCTCTAAGTCGTGGATACTTCTGATTCTGTGTTTTAAGATTTTCCTAATTATTCTCTTAATGTGGAGAAGATTGGAATAAATGCAGCTAGAGATGTCTTTGACTTTTAATTAGGAATTTGCTATTCTGAATAAATTCTGCCAGGGCTTTTCAGATTAATCCTTTCCAGTTTAGATCAGCCTGGTGATAAATACTGAAATTTAAAATATGATTGCATCAATTCATCCAAATAGCATAAAAGTCTGAAGCATCTGTGATGTTTAATTATGAGAAGGGACCTGGGTGTCATACCTTCATTTTAACTGAGTGTGCGACTGTTTCCTGGGGAATTGTGCAACAGTTGCCCCACTTAAACTCTGATTCCCATCCTAATTACCTGGCTGCATAGGCCTCTGTGCAGTGTTAGTTCATAAAACAGAGCTACAGGCTGTTGTGTTAGAGCATAATATTAATAAAGGCTGGCAAATCCATGGAGAGCCCAAAAGGAGCACATGAGTGGCTACAAGACTGCTAAGATACCCAAATTTCCTCTTAGTTTTTAAAGTTATTCTGATTAGTTATTCTCCTTTTTGCAATATGTAATTAAAAATTAACCACTTGAGTGCATGCTGTTTAATGTTAAAAATAAAAGGGCCGTTTCTTATTTAACAGTCTGATATATAACCTAATCTTTGTTTATTTCTGTATAATTGCGTTTAGATTTTAAGCAACACGTTTTAACTGAGGATTTTAGGTTGGCAAAATACAGTTGCTTGCTCTTGTAGATGGGACTTTCTAGAACTATATTGAAAATGCAACGTGTATGCCCTTTTAAGCCGTTTGGCCTGGTCCCTGTATCTGTAAATGTATTTCATGTGACTTTTTAATGGTGTCCTAAATCAACATTGTACATCCTTTAGCTTCTAACTTTAATAAAATTTTTGCTTAGGTGATTAAGTGAATGGCTAACAAATGTTTTTGTTGTTTTTGTTCGTTAAGGTGAGCACTCCAGTGGTTACATCGACCACGCAGGAAAAGCAGAAGGACAGTGATCAGTTTGAATGGGTTACCATTGAACAATCAGGGGAATTGGTGTATGAAGCACCAGAAACAATTGCTGCAGAACCTCCACCGATCAAGTCAACAGTTCAGACTATGTCACCCATACCCGCGCATTCTTTGGCTGCCTTTGGTTTATTTCTCCGTCTCCCGGGCTATGCTGAGGTGCTGCTAAAAGAACGGAAACATGCTCAGTGTCTGTTGAGATTGGTGTTGGGAGTTACAGATGATGGTGAAGGAAGTATGTGCTGCAATTATTATGTTTCTTTGTAGACCACGGCTAGATCGTTTTACTTAATTTTATTTACACTATAATGCTTTTAGCAGGAAGTTTGAATGGTTTGTGCAGAACTTTGTTGCTAGCATCTTAGTAGTCTGTTGTCTCTAAATATTAAATTATTTCTGGTGAAGTTTTCTCACAATCTAGATGTCAGAGTAATTGTAAAATAACTGCTGATAAAGCTTACAGTGACACTATCGAGATGACAGTGCGCTCAGACAGAATGATCTGAGTAGCTGGATATGCGCAACTAATTGAGCAAATGTCATAGTTCTGCAATCAACTGCAGAATAATACGGATAGGAGCAGAACTACAGTCCATGTAGTATAAACTATTGAATAATACTGTTTGAGAAAAAGAGAGAAGGATCTAGAGATCATAGTGATCAAGTTAGCTGAGCAGGAACTCTGCCTTAGTGGTGTGAGTTCAGAGGGAGAAATGAGATGTTCTTCAATGACTGAACTGATGAGCCTAGAGTCAATTTGTACTCAGTGTCTTTGCAGCCAAACCTGGAATTCTGCCTATGGTTCTAATATTTGTATTTCTTAGTGCTTTGAAAAACTGGAAGAGTGTACATGAAAGATGTTTTAGTACTTTTAAGACATTTCCTTTCATTATGACTTTGAAAAGAATGGTGGTTTTTCGATGGACCCATCAGCTGAAGTTGGTCTCTATTCAGCATCCTATAGAGTGGTGGACAACATGTAGCTCAGAAGACCGGCTGAGAAACTGAGTCTTGTTTAGCCTCCCTTCTGTTTATCTTTTTATTTCTCTTGCGTTTAGGTACACGACAGTAGACGGGAATAAACTGGATACCAAAAATTCAGTCTAGCTGCTCACTCCCACCTAATTTGAACAGTAATTAACTGAAGGACTGTATGCTGTCTCTCAGATTTTTATGTCCTTGAGTGGTTCCAGTCCCTTGCTATTGCAAACAACTTTTATACCCCCTTTTTTGTTTTTTTAAGAGACTAACTCGAACTATTAAAATTTGGGTTGCTTTCTTTTGAAGAGACCAACTCAAACTATTAAAATTTGGGTTGCTTTCTTTTGTGTGTGTGTGTGCGTGTATCCACTACTGCTATTGGAATACAGTTCCAAAACATCCGTGTATCCACCACTGCTATTGGAATACAGTTCCAAAACATCATTTTCCTGATGGGTGGGGCTGCTTTAATTTACAGACTAAATTTATTAATATCCATTTTGTGCCCGTTTATCATTGTGCCAGCATTGTTCTTCATCATAAATAGCTCTTATTTCTCTGATGCATTTGTTGACAGGAATTATATTCCCTCTAGACTTTGTTTTTGCTGGACTAAACAGTCGATTTCTCCATTTCCTAAACCAAACATCAGAATTCAACTCTTTATGAAATGTGAAATCAATTGTACACAATAGTCCCTATTAGTTCTATGGATAAAGCATTCATATATTCCTTTTCTTCTGAAAGTGCATCTTTTCATACAGCTAGAATCTCTTTATTTTCTTGCTTAATATGAACAGCTGCACTTAGAAATCCACGGCTTATAGATTCAACATGGATTCAGTTGTCTGTGGAGATAAATCACGGGCAAATGTTTAGTTTTTCATTTTTTTGTCTCCTTGTCATTTGGCTATACCTGCAGTTCTGGAAGTCTATCAGATGGACTTTTTTTCCAGAGATGTCCAGTTTTGTTTATGAAGATCTCAGTCAGAGGACTTTTTGCATCCTTCTTAGTATTGTCTTTACAGAAAGTATCAGATAGATATGAATTAACTCATGTATGTATGCATGTCTGTGTAGGTACATATATATACAAATACAGACATACATATTTGTAATGTATTTCAGTTTAGACCTCTGGATGATGATATAGCTGATAAACTAAGAATGAGAGAAAAAATGATATAAATATATTTAAAATAAGAAGCAAACTTCTGAACAGAGTTGGCTATTTTGAAGTATTTTCAGTATTTTTTGTTGTCAAATATCTCTATTTTCTTATGCACTGAAGAAGGAATGTGAAATGCATTATTAAATACAGAAAAAATTGAGAAGGCTTCCTAAATCTGAGTACGTTGCATTAATAGGTCACTTTGCTATTTGAGATGTGGCTTTTAAAAGAGGTAATTTTTGCTCATAATGCAAAATGGTCAAGAATTTCATATTCTTCTACTACAAAATTCAAACATGCAGCTCATCTTATTAAAATTATGTTAGTATTTCATCGTGTATTCAGCTTGAATAGCATCACAGCTTGTATTGTGTCAGTGACATAATTCCCACTTTGGGCATATGAATGTGGAAAAAAAACCCCTGTAGCACAGTAAAAAACCCTATATCACAGTAAATTACAGCTCCTTGTGAGCTGAACTGCTGTTAGCTGACTATTGTCATTCTTTAGCTTGCTGTAGTTAGAATGTTTTTTTTTAAAAAAAAAAAAAAAGTCCAAAGCACCTTTGTTTTCTTCATTCAGAAATATGACCTGAAGTGTAGTCAAATACAGAAATATACTCACTGTTATTCACAAACTAAGTTTCCTCCCTGGAAATGGTGAATCAGATTTTATAACTTTCATTCTTAACCAAATCCATAAAGGAAATAAAGAAACATTCTTTCTGCTACGCTCTTCTGCTGACAATTTTTGTGACGAGAAAGCTAATATTAGATAGCTTACTGTATGTGAATGCTTCGGTCCTTAGTATCTGTTGTTTACAAACCATAGCAGAGATTAACAGGCTATATTGAACTGTTGAAAGAAAATGTGGTTTTGATCTTTTTCTTCTTCAATCCAGGTCATATCCTGCAGTCTCCTTCAGCAAACGTGCTTCCAACTCTGCCCTTCCATGTGTTGCGAAGTTTGTTCAGCACTACGCCGTTGACTACTGATGATGGAGTGCTGCTTAGGCGAATGGCACTGGAGATTGGGGCTATACATCTTATCCTTGCTTGTCTGTCTGCTCTAAGCCACCATGCACCAAGAGTGCCCAACTCTAGTCCCAACCAGGCAGAGGTAAGTTTAGCAGCAGAATAATTGCCAGTCAGAAGCAGTAAGAGTTTTAACTCTAAAAAAGAAAATAATCTCCATGCTTTCATTATAATCTAATTTTTACAGAATTGGCATTCGAATAAAGAGCAAAAATTATTTTAAAGTACTTAATTAAGTAATTGTCCTTGTATGTTGCAAATAAACAGAGAAATAATGAAATTTAACCAACAAAGAAGGCTTGTCATGAGGCATTAAGGTGTAATCAGTTTCTTTCACAGGACCACCTTTTTCAGTGTGTGAGAGGCATAATGCTTAATGGATGGTGGTTCTTTCGTCCTCATTAGATAGCATGACCGCATTACCTTATTTAGCATTCATCATCTAAACTCTACTGGCTGCAAATTATTTCCTCTTAAATGCTTCACAAATGTAAATGAGTTGTGAAAATTAATGAATTAATGTAGTGATTTTTTAATCCCCTTTTTACTGATGGGGAAATGAGATCTGAAGACACAAATTTTCTGTAGTGTTCAAGATCCCAAGTGATTCTCCAAAATTAACTTTTTCAAAGTACTTACCATATTTACTACCCTCTATTCAGAATATGTATCCCCTGATTTTTTAGGATTATGAGTTGCCATTTCTGCATACCATACCAGTTGTCTGTAAAAGGGTTTAAACAAAAATTAATTTGTTCCTCTCTTTAGCGTCTTTGTGTCTGCCACAGTTCCTGGTGGCTAAGTAGATGCAAAATACAGGGCTGTCCATATTTTAGCAGCTCTGATACTGATGAGGGATTAAACAAGGAGGAGATGAAGCTGTGCCTGAGAATTATTCACTTTAATGGCTAGTCAAATTTAAGGGGAAGCTGAGATATTCTGCTTCTAATGGGGTACCGGGCTGCTGACACATTAACGCCTTAGCATTATTGCGCTTTTGGAGGGAAAGGACAAGCATTATTTCTTATCTCTGCGTCAGTTCTACCATGACCCCTTGAACAGCTTGCTTTCTCCTAATTCGTTATCTATCAGGTGATAGATGGTAATTTGAAACTAGAGGTCCATCAGGCCTGCACCAAGGCTTGTATTTCTGGGGCCAGGCTTTCCCTTAAGTGCTTTAAGTCAATGCTCACGACAGTTGTCTTGAGTGTTAAAGGCACAGCATGTTCATGAGTGATGTGATGAGTAACGTCTCCATGAGAATAACCACACAGCTGTTTCAGCACAGAGATGCCTTACGTTCCCAATGTAACAGTTAAATGGTGATTCCAGACAATGTCCGTATGGTGCTTCATAGGTGAGAACTTCTTTTGCTATTGCAGTCTGCTCATACATCACTTCTTTTCCTTTATGTGTAATCCTGAACAAAGTCACTGAAGAAGATCTGAAAATTTTCAGAGCCATAAATCAAATTATACAATTGAAAGTAACAAGTCTTCATTACTTGAGAAAATGAGGCCACTTGTTTAGGGTGCTAAGTATAGAATTAGGAAAGCATTAGTTAAAAAATGCTTATCAGAGGTTTTCCTGCATCCTTTTTGCCAAAGATCTCGTAAACTTTCAAAATTAACCTAAGTACTTAAATAGTTTCATAAGGGCTAAGCAGTATAATATTGGAGTCATGTTAGTAAAATGTAGTGATGCCGACCATTGGAAAAAGCTGTACGAGCATCTTTGGAAAAATACTCTCTCAGAAGATTTTAAGGACATTTAAGGTATTTTCCCCTTAATACCTGGAGAGGAAATAGTGTATGTTTCAGTGACCCAGAGGTCATGTGTCAGAGCTGTACATGTAGCTTAAGACCTCTTGCCATTTTT
The DNA here is from genome assembly GCF_000699245.1 of Pterocles gutturalis. Classification (NCBI taxonomy): domain Eukaryota; kingdom Metazoa; phylum Chordata; class Aves; order Pterocliformes; family Pteroclidae; genus Pterocles; species Pterocles gutturalis. The sequence continues at coordinate 6,858 of NW_010123976.1, forward strand.
GAGCATTTATTCAAAATCGACACATGCTTGAGCATCTCAGCATTTTGGTTGTGTACTTTTGATGACATTTCTACTTCCATTCACTTTATCTAATTATGCTGTTAAACTTGACTAAGTGTTAAACAGTGATAATTACAGAGCTGTGGTGTTTAGCATGGTATTGATTATGTGGCATTGTAATACCTTAATCATTTAAGCAGTGATGGTGTCTTAAAAGAGAACAAAAATGGGCTTAGAGAAGAATCACTTGCAACAATTTAGCGCTGACCTGTACTGGAACTCCGTATCTGTGGCAGAGTCTTTCTTCTATAAAGCTTTGCATCCCCCTGCATCCCAATGATATCTTCATTAAGTTAATAAATTGAGATTACCTTCTTTTGCAGAACAAAGGCTTTCTAAAGAATTGGTTCATAACGTGAAAAAAGTGAAATTATTTTGGGTTTGTTGTTTTTTTTTTTTAACTTAGCCACAGGTGTCAAGTACACACAACAGTGCATCAACAGAAGAACAGCAGTTGTACTGGGCTAAGGGTACAGGCTTTGGAACAGGCTCCACAGCTTCAGGATGGGATGTTGAACAAGCTTTGACTAAGCAAAGGCTGGAAGAAGAGCATGTGACCTGCCTCCTACAGGTGTGTAACAATGAAATCTTGATTAACAGTGAGCACTTGAAACACTAGAACCTGGATAATAAAATTGAGCATATATTTTTTCAGTCATATAGCACAGCAGTTGTGGTATTTTGGGGAAAAACAATTAGTTTACACTATCTGTTTACATGAAAAATGGTATAGATTGTATTTTGAGTGAGGCTGTTTTCAAACATCACTAGGCTGATGCATAAAATAAGACCTGAGTGGGTAAGCCTGAGTGACAGTTCTGAATAGACAATGAACCAAGAAACATTCCCGTGTATTTCCCTGGAGCTGTCATGTATCTCTGTGGACATAATTGCATTCAGTTGAAAGTAAAGACTGTCCATTAAAGGAGGAGGCTGTGGGAACAGACATTTTGTTTTGTGTGCCAAATAATCTTACCTATTAATTTCTCGCATATTTTTGCTCTGCTTTAAGAAAATACCCACAGTTGTCCATGAACGTGTTATGCCTATATTACAAAAGCTCAGATATATTACAAAATTATGAGTATGTCAATTAAATTACAATATTAACATCCAGTTCTTAGTAAAACTCTGATGCCTTCCAAATTCCTCATATTAAGGCAAATAAAATCCTGCATAGATAGGCCTTTGAGTCTGGTTGTGAAATGTGAGCAACCCCTGTTGTCTTAGGTCAGTAGAGAGAAAATGAGATTCTATCTAGTCATACAAAATTTAATTCACAGATCTGTCAGCTCAAATGCATTAGCTAACCTCATTGCTGGGGTAGAGCGTGAAGGAGATGAAATTTCGAAAATGCCCGCACCCTGACTGATGGAGATACCACTTTGATGGAATCTGTTATTTCAGTGGCTGTAGATTATCAGGCACAAGTAACATGTCCCTTGCAAAAACAAAACAAATAAAACCCAAGATAATTTTTCCAAGCAAGAAAGAGGAAAATCACCTGAATTACTCTTGGCAAAGCTTCTAGGCAGCATTCTATGTTATGCCACGCAGAGGTTTAGCTGTAACTGCCGTAAGTTGTGAGGTAAGGAGGCATTTGCTTTGGGCAATCAGCAAGTGAAGGAAGGAGAGTAGCAAACCCTTCAGCATTTTTCTGAAGATGTCAGTCAATTGTACAGCAGACATTGCCTGGTCCCTTCTCTGGACGGGTTGTTTAGAAAAATTCTCTTGTATGGATTACTGGTAAAGTAAGATGCTGCAGCAAAACACCATGGGTAATGGGGTTAGAGCAAAGAGGGAGAATGAAAGAAAGAAGAGGCTAAAAGAGTGAATAGCACCCCTGAAACTTCAAATAACACTGCCTTTCAAGCCTTGAAGTTACCTAATCTGAGAGTACAATGGCACAGATCAGACCCATGGAAGTGCATTAGGTTGTAAATCTACAACCCATGGTAAGGGCCCGTGAACTCTGCAAGAGCTGCTCTAGGATGAGCAGATGTGTGGTCGTGACATGACTGCCCCACTGTCACTCAGGGGAGGTTGCTCCTTGTTCACTGAAGCAAGTGTGTGCACACAAGCCATTCCTCTAAGTAATTGTCATGCTCAACATAAGTTTGTTTCATCTGTAAACCCTGAAGTCCCATCCAAAAGGAAGTTAGAAGTGTTTTTAAAACATTTGCAGTTTAAAAAAAAAAAAAAGAATCTTTTCTTGCTAGTGGGTGTTGTAAAGTGAATGGGACAGATCAGCTCCATGTCTCGGTGGTGTGAGCTGCTAAACTGCTGCTTCATGTAACTCCAGCAGGTTTGTCAAAATTTGTATTAATTGATCTCTAAAAGTCATTCAAAATTATAATAATTATTTAATTTTATCATTAGCCAAAGTTGGAATCATGATCTAATAACTGTATAGAATTTCTTCCGAAACACCTTTGGGACTGCTGAAATAAATATCAGTACTCAATTAGCAAAATTGCTAGGGAAGTATTATGGTGTCTTCCTTAAGGGAAGAAAGGCAAAGTTCTTTTCCCTAAAATAAATCAGTTTTGAGTAAGTATTTTTGTGCGTTTCAGGTTCTTGCCAGTTACATAAATCCTGCAGGGAGTACGTCAAATGGAGAGACCCAAACTAGCCATGAAGGGAGAGGACAAAACAGCAGTGCTCTTCCATCCGTTCTCCTAGAGCTGCTCAGTCAGTCTTGTCTCATCCCAGCAATGTCATCGTACCTCCGCAACGATTCAGGTAATGTGCCATTGTCTCCTCCTAAATCAAAGTTGCCTTCCTTCTGTCAAATAAGTTTTTATATAAACAATAGGTAGTTCTGGCTAGTTTCAGGATATTTGCCAGTTTAGAATTGTGCTAAGGCAACATTCACTTGAGCCTTAGAAAACAACATGATAGTGTTCATTGAAAGATTCATTTGTTGTAAGAGTTTAAATTCTGTTGGTTTCATTTCTTTTTAAATTTGAAATGTAATTCTTAAACTGTTGAAATTAACAGGAAAGTGGTATTTCCATCAGAAAAGTGTATATTTTAGTTGTTCTGAAGAGGATACATGGGGAGAGAGTAATTTGTACAAGACCATGAATCTTACTGTGAAGAAAAATGTTAATTTTGTAAGAAAATTGAGCAAGTAAATGCATGAAGATGGTAAATGTTGCATGCACTAGTGCAATTCTCTTTTACTTTGATCAAAGCTGGTTATGTTTTCTTTAGGAAATAAAAAAATAAGCCTCTTATAAAAACTGCAACATATTTCAAGTATTTGGGAACAATGAAATTGTTGGGCTTCTTTAAAAGGAAAAACAAATGAGTTCTATGTTGTCATCACATTTCTACTCATAGTTTTAAAACAATAAGTTTCAGTAGTTTCACCGGGTATGTTGTATCTCTCCATGGAAACCATTTCAGTTGCACAAGATCATGTCAAGCACTATGAGTTAAGCAAATGCCTGTGTGGAACTAATGGCAAAACCAGCAGACTGGGTTTGTGGTTTATATTCAGGCTCACTAGATGACAGGCTTTAGTATGACGATACTGATAAGCATTTTTTTCTGCAGATAACTGTCAGCCTGAAGTTTTTAAACACTGGCTTAACCTTGGGTTGGATTTTTGTTTAGTTCCTTTGTAAAGATGGATTTAATCCTTACGTAGCAGAAGGAGTTGTTCTAAATCTGAATAATTTGGGTTTGAACCTTATTTTGCCTGCCCTGTTTTTGGAGTAACTGATACAGGTCTTGTCAGAGTGCTGCAGGTCTTTCGGGTGCCAGTTGTAGGGTGTGGTGGTGTGAATTTCTTGAAACAATGTCATTGTTGTTGAATTACACTGTATATTTTATCTCCAAGGCAAGAGAAATCATCCTTGAGTATTTACAAAGCTACATAAGACTAGAACAAGAATGTGGTTCTTTCAATCTGTGGTAACTAGGGCACTACATAATTTTGTATGATGGAGTGGAAGTAGTTCAAAAAGTCTACTGGGGCCTTATAGTAAAAATAAAAATATGAAGATGTTTCACTTGCCAGTCCGCAGTTTGACACCTCTCCCTAATGTTGCAATTAATTTGTTGGTTCTATTTTGCACATATTGCAGTGAGGAAAATGAACTCCATAGCCTGTACACTAAGCTCATTATTACAAATGAAAATGTACTGTAAAACAATAAATTATAAAGTAAAACCAAAAAAGTGATCTTTCTAACAGATACCCGTAAATTCTTCTTTGTTGAGGTAGAAAGGAAAAGTCATTGAAAAGACCTGGCAAAAATGCTGTATTATCTAAAGGATGAAGCTGTTGGTTCTGAGTTATAGATGAATCGCAGCTGTTGAAATTGCTTTTTTGCTGTTTTCAATAGAAAAACATATCTTATGTTTAACTGGGGAAGAACAGTCAGGTACTGATAGAAGAGATGAGATATGTGGCTGCTGGCTAGAAGTGCGGGCTAGTTTGACTTTCAGGGACCATTTGTTTCCCCAAAGTACAAAGAAAAGGCAAAGTTTCAGAGGGAAATGCTAATTTTAGGTGTGTTTTCCCCTACTGGCCTACTGTTGTTCGTGGTTGGCAGGGGGTGTTGAAATGTTGTGTCTGTGAATTAACAGTCAGGAAGGAGTGAACAAAGCAGATACTTCTCCTTTTGTTGTAAATGGATGTGTAGCTCTTAATGTAGCAACTAAACCCTATAAAAGCAAAGCAAAACCTTGCTTTTCAGAGAAAAGCTGTTACCTACTCTTTTGATTACAAATTCACAAAGGATAAGGTTATTTGTATTGGAATTTAGAACTGTAAAATCTGAGGGTTGTTACGCTTAATACATTGATCCAAGTGAGTCTTGAATGCTTCCTGCTGTTGTTCAAGTGTATACATAAAACTGTAATTAACAGTGTTCTTCTGGATTTAAAAAAAAAAAATAGCTTTGGAGGCTTATATCAGTCAAGCTTGTCTTTGAAAATGTAATAGGATATCGGCAAGAGGGAAATATGCAGAAACACCGACTTCTGGAAGGAATGTCTTCTCTTCATGAATATTTGAGTCAGATGCATTTAGGCTGAAAGGAGTCCCTGAAAAGAGTTTGTCTTAGTGATAGCCAGGCATAATTCCAATGCAGTAATTATTGGTTAGTTCAGAAGCAGATAATTCTCACATTAATGAGCCTGAGTTGCAGGTGATGCTGGGGCTCTTGGTGTCGTTAACAGAATGTCAGGAGGCACAGCTGGTAGAGAGCCTGGCTGTCGCAAGAGAGACAGGGGTTGGGAAGCTCCGGAGCTACGTTAAGCTTTGGTACAATACTCATAAGACTGAAAACTTGACTTAAACAATGTGAAAACATCATTTTTAAAAGATGAAGCCAAAACATTTCAAATGTGGAAACCACTTTTTTTTAAACCTCAAATACCAATGCAGTGTAGTAGAACCGATTCGAGTCTTCTGTGTTAGACATGATCTACTTTCAAGTCTCTTTATCTTGAATATCAGTTTCATCTCCAATAGGGCTGAATGTCTACCCAGAAGGAGTAGAAACGGTGTTAGTAGTAACGCTTACGTACATGGTCTTCTAGTGTTCAGACCTGTGTAGCTTCTGCTATCAAAAGGTACTTTGCTGTGGAAGAAGCCGGTACCTGTATTCTTCCTGGAACGTGCTGGACTGAGAAGTTGGGACACTGCATACAGAACGTTATAGAGTGTTCCCAGGTTCTGGCACCCCAGCAGGAACAGGCTGTGCCAAGCACAATGCTGACAGAAAAGGGCAATTTTCAGCAACTCTGTAACTTTCTCAGGCTTGAAGGGATGCTGGCGGGACCAAATGAAGGTTACCCTCATGCTGGAGTTACTCGTCTACAAGATTTTAGGTTTTGCTGTTAACTTTCGCAATAACAGTGATTGTTACACATATATATATAGCCATCTGCCACATGCACAAAATGATGTGGGAGGAATTTTCTATAAGGAAATATGTTCAATGAAGCTGCTGCGTGTGCTGTTTCCCTTTATTGCACAGTAGGCTGATACTGCTGTGGTGATACAAGATAGGAAATATTTTAGTATTGATGAGAATTTTATACTTTGTTTACATATATTCAGCTAGCTACAGGTATGATATATCGTACTTAAAGTTGTTTTTGCAAAATTCTTGAACAGTCGAAGTATCAGAATATAAAACTGGCCTTTGTGACAGTTAGAAATGTATCTAGGTTTTTTGTTGCTTAAATATGTTTTGCCATCCCTGCTCAATTTGCCCAAAACACACACGGACTAGATTGTTATCTAGGTTGTTCTAGATGAAAGGGATATTGATCAGATAAGGAGTGCTCACATATCATTTGATCTTTTAGAAACCTCACCTTGAAGCAGATCATTACAAACCAGACTGCTCTGACACATTCTGCAGCTTCCTCTGCATCAGAGCAAGGTGATTGTGAGGTCCTTGAAAATGGTGAACTGACCACTTTACATTAATTTCCGTAATTGCCTTTTTCTTGTAGAGAAGGTTTACCTGTCTATGAAAGACTTTCCTTGTTGTGCATGTCACAAGGGGCAATAGCTGCTGTAATCCTCACCTTGGTTTTTGATCATTTTTCCAGTGTTTGTTTCATATCTTCTTGTGGCATTAGTGTGGCTTTTATTATATTTCATTTTATAACTAAAAAAAGTTTATCTTTCTAGCATGATGAGATTTTATTACACTTATGTTTATTCCTAAGAACTTCCAATTCATGCTTACATTTGTGAAATTGATGTCGTTCTTAACTTCTGTATCGCAGAACATCTAGTATGTATCCACTACTGAGCACTTATGCACATTTCACACCAAAAGCCATCATGTCAAACCTTTTCACTTTGTCTTGTATACAGCACATTTCATTTGAAAGAATTACTGCTGTAGAAACTCTTTCAAATATGTAAACACTTCTCTCCTTGAACAAAATGCACAACAGTGAAATTTGCACCGTGCGACAGGAGGTTCCCAGCCAACGGGTGACGGTCAGGTTCTAACTGGAGTACCTGGCCATCTTGAAGGTCTAGATTGTGCTGGTAAAACTAAGAGTTACTTGACTGATGGACCTAGGTTTATGAAGACTAATATAAGCTAGTACTTACAAGTGGGAGAGAAGAAAGCAGTATTTACAGTAGTCGTAGCTAACAAGGCAGAGAAGGCAGTAGAAGGGAATCATGAAACAGAAAGAAAATCAAGTGACATTTGGGACAGGGACTGTCTATTAAGAAAATTAAGTGACATTTGGGACAGGGACTGTCTATTTTGTTCTGGGCTTGGACAGCAAGTGTAGTTGGGATTTGTCAGTGATACCACAATATTAGGTAGACTCTTCTTGGCTAAAAAAAAGCCCAGTGTAGTTGGGATTTGTCAGTGATACGAAAATATTAGGTAGACTCTTCTTGGCTAAAAATATAGTTGTACTGGTTTGTCCCTAAACTGCTATCTCGCAAACGCTGAGATTACTTAATCTTGTTTAAAGCCTAAGAGTGAGAGAGGTTTGGTACCATTTAAAAACCCTGAGATTACTTAATCTTGTTTTAAGCCTAAGAGTGAGAGAGGTTTGGTACCACCTCTTCCTTGGAAGACAGACCTTATAGCAAGTTGCAGAATTCTACCTGAATTCTCTTTGCTTGAATTCCCAGGCTTACAGGAAGCAGGTGATGTGATTTAAGCTGGGGTTTCCTTGCATGCTCCCCTCTGAGCTCTCTCAGCCACCCTTTCTTTGGTGGACAGAGCCTCCATGTGACATGGTCAGCGTAGCTTGTGGTGTTAGATTAGCTCCGGCTTCCTTGGGTTTGACCTCTGAGAAGGGGTGATGCGTTTCTATGTGAGGGCTTTCTGAAACGGTTGTGTCTGCTGACCAGCATCTTCCACTTCGTAAGAGTCCTGTATTTGCTTTTAATGTACCTTTCATAATTCACCAAGTACTGTCGAACCCTCGACTTGTGGATTCGTTAACAGCTGTGCTGCTTCATCCTGCTGCCAAATACCTCATTGTGAACTTTCTTTAGTAAGTACTGTGCACCAGGTTGTTGAAGGTGGAGATACTGAATTCTTTTTTCTGCCTCTTTTGATATACCTTTGTTAGTTGAGTCATTAAAGTCATACTTTTCAGGTCTAGCCTCCTTGCCTCGGAGCTTGAACTACATTAGATTTCCTGCTG
>NW_010123976.1:15105-20031 GCF_000699245.1 Pterocles gutturalis
GTATTTCTTCCTGTTGATCCTACTTATTCTCAGGGCATTATATGGTGTTGCTCTACTTTTTGCAAAGTGTCCAGTTCCACTGGACTGAGTAGGCAGAGTACTTTAGGAAGCTTGTGTTCCCTTCTGGATCTCTGAAGTTGGTACACTGAGCTCATTCAGCTAAGAGTACTACATCTTTATTTATACACTGCTGGAAGCGTGAAGGCTGTACGGCAGGATGGGTGTTGAATCATCATGAATTTCAGCTTTTCCCTAGGCTATTAACGTTTTACTGTGTCTGATAAGAGGTAGTTGCTGTTAAGATATCTTTTGCTGTTGAGATTCTTATGCATGTGTTGGATTAAACCGAGCTGTGTGTTGGAGCTCATTTAACTGAAGTTAGACTTAGGTCCACGTGAGTATAGAGACACAAGTATTGCCTGTTAAGAAGGGATATCAGACTTGTATTTTAATACAAAATATAACTCGTATGTCAGGACAGTCTCTTCCAATACTGTTACCCTGTGACTTCCTTCAAAGGGTCAAAGCCTTTTGCTATACGGGAAATGAGAAATACAATGGCAGTTTAGATGGAGAGTATGTAATTACTGAAATTCAAAATTCCACTAGTTTTCATTAATGTTAATGAACTCATTGATTGCTAAAAGAATGATGCTGGACCTTTGCCACATTTGGTTATAACTTTGGAATCACTTTTTATCTGTTTTGCTGTTGAAGTGTTTACACAAAAAGGTGCAGTGTCTCACTCCAGGGCTGGTGTACCACTTGATGCACAATTTTGAGAAGAGAGCCATGCGCTGAAATGACATGAAATAAAAGTGTTTATTTATTTCACAGAGTTGACAACTTTTAAATAACTGCAGGATCAAAATGAACAGCAGTAATTTCTGCCTGAATGTCTCTTTCTGTTCAGTTTTCAGGTTCTTGTAACTTCTCATTTTAAGCCCCAACTCAAATACCATTGTAGTATGAGATTAATGTGATAATATCTATGAGTATGTAGATATAAGTACATTGAAAAATTTAATAATATAGTGACTCTATTCTGTAATCTTAAACATTAATAACCTGCATAATTCCTGGAGAATGTAGCTTAGTTTTACAGAATGCTTTGGTGCTTCATATACTGAAAAGGAGTGTGCAATACTAGCGATTTGCTGCAGACTATGGATGTGAATTAATTTTCTTGTCTGCACATGCTTCCTTTCAGTGCAGCCTCACCTCTGTTTATCAATTTTTTCTGGATGAGCCAGTATTGATTCAGAGACCCAGAATATACCATCTTCTGCATCATTCGTCCATAAATCAGTGTGTTACAGCGTAGTTTCTGCAACTAACTGAAATATGATTGCCAAATTTATTCTGTTTCAGATCCCTGACCTTATTTTATGCATATGCTTGTTTAGAAGTGACTTCCAAAGTCTCACTTGGTTTATCAGTTATGAAAGTTCTGTACAGTTATAAGCTATGGCCTACACAAGGGCTGTATTTCTTTGCTTATCATTTTATGGAAGGGCTGGATGTAGCTTTGCAGCCTAGGAGAAGGAACCGAGCTGATTTTCAGAAATGCGGCTCCTCCATTGTTCCTGCATGGCACATGTAATACTCAGAACAGTATTCATTAAAATTAATCTCTTTTTTTTAATTTTGTTTTTCTACAGTGTTTTTAATCCAAAATTCTGAAAGTAGCTTTTCTATATAGAAGAGATGTGTGAGATACGTTCACGTGTATAAAAACTTCTATGATCTCAGACTGTCTGCAGCTTTGGATCTAATTCAAAGACATACATAGGGTTAATTTAAAACATGGAAATAGTTTCATCACTTTCAGTAGTCCAATTGCGTGTTCCGTGAAGTAAGCATAAGAGTTGCAATTCTGGGCCTCCATAAAAACTGGTTCAAAAAGGGAAGATGTCTTCAGGACCTGGACCAGAAAGAGAAGGTGCACTCTTCTGGGTAAAGATATTAAACCTGTTTTTCATGCAACACCGTGAATCCTTGCGTGATAGCTTTTACTTTACTTGCAAATGAGCATCAGGATGAAAATTCGATTGGACTTATATTAAACACAGTCTAAAAAATGGCAATATAGAAAATGTAACTTAATTTTTTTTTTCATTTGGAGAATATGTATCAGTGTGTCATAGTAATTATTAATATTTCTTAAAAGAAGTACTGAAACTATTTTTTCACACCACTTTAAAGGATTTTTAATTAGAAAAGCACATGGTCAGAATAGCATGATGATTTCAAATACAGATTCAGTAAAGGCAAGAAAATCTAACCTTTTTCAGCTTTCCACAAGGCTAACAAAAATGCTGAAGAATATAGTCAATAGTTAAAATTTTATTTATAATATTACAATTTTTGGTATAACAGTGTTCCACACTTATTATCCATTAAGTTATAAGCATAAATTATAGTGATCTAAAAATAAAACCCTTTTGTCTGTTTTCTGGTCTCAGCTATGAAGAGACATATTGCACAAAACCATAGAAAGCATTATGGGCCTTGCTTATATGTATTTATATATTTAATAATCCCTTTTTATATTCTGATTGTTTTCAGTGTTTGCTTACATTTCATGTGTCTTGCACATTTGCTGGCAATAAAACAGTGCCATCTCTGTTTCTGCTGTTTGCATTTTATCTGTTATCAGGGAGAAGTTGAACATTGTCAGCCTTTATTCGTGTAATTTAGCACCCTGCCTAGGCTCACAGGTACACGTAGCAGTCATCGATGCAGTGCCCTTAGACAGACACTTTGCTCTGGAATGTTTTTGATAATCTTTTCCGACAAGTGTTTTGTTTTTGTTGGTTTTTTTTGCTTTAAATTTAGAAATCATTCTTACCATCGCTGGTCTTTGCACTGTGTGCTGTGCAATTGGTGTTCAAAAATGCCATCAAAGTGTAGTGTAGATATACACAAAAACAATAACAAATAAATTGAGTACAGTTCCAATAATCCCAAGCAGTGCTAAAATAGATTCTTCTTTTTCCTCTTTCTCCTCTTGCCTTTTTACATCTTCCAGTGTTGTGATTGCAGAGGTCCCCATTTTTCCTGCAAATACCTTCACCAGTATTCTGGCAGCTAGCTAGAAGAAAGAAAGCAAATGGTAAATTTGGTCTGACAAACATTCAAGATTTGATCTTAAAAAAAAAAAAAAAAAAAAAAAACAAAAACCTGTACTTCTTTACTCAGTATTTCTTAATGCTATGTTTATTGAGTTGTATTCATCTTTTGTTGTTGTATGAGCACATCCATGTTAAAAGTATTTGTTCTGTAGATACAGTTTTTGGTAGAAAGAATGAAAAATAGCTTGATGCTTCAAGCCAATTAATAATGTTTTATTATAAAATAAATTTAAAAATTGTCTTTAGCCAGCTAATTGGTTTCTTTATGAAACACCAAATTGATGAAAGCAGGTATGTGAGCATGGTCAAATACTCTGAAATGCCTGGGGAGATGATGTGAATTTTCAGCTGTTGTTAAATATTTAACTGTCACAGTACAAAACCAGTTGAAAATATTCATGTCTGCTGTTTTCAGACATGGAAAATATGCTTCCTTAACCCAGTATCACAGTCTCTTTTGACCAGTGAGCCCTTAGGAGGCAATTGCAGGTGAGATCTTATCCTTTTACTTGCCTAATAGATCAGCTTTTGGGCATCCATGCAACAGTAAACATTTGACAGAAAATGTCTGGCTCTTCCAATATAAAGGTTGTTCTTATTATATATGCTTATTATTGCAGTATGCCAAAGGACAGTAGTACTTTTATAATAACAAAATTCTGTGCAATATAGGGGCCTGAGAGAGGTATTTACAGATGCGTGTATGATTTATTGCCTTTTTTGTTGCAAAAGTGAGGTTGACAGGTCATCTGTATTACTTAGATACTCTTGTACTCTTCATTTACAGCCAAATATCCTCTAGAAGCATATTCCCTGTAAAATTATGTTCATTGGCTGAGATGGTGATGTTATATGTAATCTGCTATGCTGTTGCAGTCTTATCGATCAGAAATTTCTAGTCTTAAACCAAAATTTGACTGGGATTTCTACTAGTTCAGAAAGCTCCAATTTACTGAAAATTTGCAGTCACGTTTTATAGTGCAATAGTGCTTTTCTCTCCTGGCAAATAGCTTTAATCATTGGAGATAAACGTATTTCTGCTGTGAGTCTAATTAAAGCCGTCAGCTCAGAGCACATCTCACAGAAAGGTTTAAAAAAAAAAATGTTTCTTACCCTACATTGCATCAGGAATAAAATGTCATCAGACATGCTTCTTACTCGTCGATTCAGTGGCAAACGAGGCTTTTATCTTCATGAAGGGGCTGGTTTCCTCCCTCAGACAGACCAGATAGGAGCATGAACAGTTTCTTGATGAAGAAGTTCATCGGCGAGGATAATAATGTTACAGAATCTTCCGAATGACTGGCCTTCTCTCAGTAATCCACTACAGCAAGGGCAGTCGAAAAACAGTGAAAACCCTTCCTGGTAACGATCCTCACTGTTGACTAATTCTCATTAAAATTGAGGATTTTTTTTCCCTTAGATGATGCAGAGCAACGAAATGAATGCGGTTCGGTTTTGCTTTAAAAAAAAAAAAAAAAAATAAAAAAAAAAAGGCAAAGAGCTCCTGGTTTTATTCAGTTATACTTAGTTATTTATGAAGACTTCCGAAAAGCCCAGCCTTTGATTTACTCCTTGTGGCAGCCGTCTGAAGAGGCTTTCTCACGTTGACATGCTGTAATTCCAAACGCAGCGACCTACGTGCAGTCACACTATGTAATTTTAGTCCAGCCTGGAAAAGGATGAAAAGAAGTCAGCTTTCCTGGCAAGAGTGTGAGCGCTGCCACACACCTGCGTTCAGAGCCGCCGGAAAGAATCCCAAGGTATTCTTCAGAGCATTGCATAACTTAGC